>NW_026907100.1:0-174140 GCF_033978795.1 Nerophis ophidion
ATTGCTTTTTTCGCATTATCTCAGGATTCTAAGAAAATTATAGTCATATTGAGAAAAAAACTACTTTTTGCATTTGCAAGGTTTAAAAAGCATTTGCTTCGAGTGAAACCCCCAAAGATGCATTATTTCAGGCATTATTAGCCATTTTCCATGTGTGGTGTAGGACTTTTGTTTAAATAACTGTCATATTGAGTGTTACAGTATACAGTCATATTGAATAAAACCTAAATTTTGTATTTGCAAACCATAAAAAAACAACTGTATTTAGTAAAACTAACAATTATTCAATATCACAGGCATTTTTAGACATTTTGCACGTTTGGATTAGGAGTTATGTTGGAATACATTTTTATTGCTTTTTTCGCATTATCTCAGGATTCTAAGAATATTATAGTCATATTGAGTAAAAAACTACTTTTTGCATTTGCAAAATTTAAAAAAGCATATGCTTCCAGTAAAACTCCAAAATATGCATTATTTCAGGCATTATTAGCCATTTTCCATGTGTTGTGTGGGATTTATGTTTAATAACTGTTATATTGAGTGTTACAGTATACAGTCAGATTGACTAAACCCTCATTTTTCTATTCGCAAACCATAGAAAAACAACTGTATCTAGAAAAACTCACAAGTATTCAATATCAGGGACTTTTTTAGACATTTTGCACGTTTGGATTAGGAATTATGTTGGAATACATTTTTATTGCTTTTTTTCGCTTTATCTCAGGATTCTAAGTACATTACTGTCAAATTGAGTAAAAAATTATATTTTGTTTTTGCAAACCTTGCCAAATGTTTTTTTTTCAGGAAAACTCTCAAAGATGCCTTTTTTTCAGGCATTATTAGACATTTTGCATGCATATTTTTGGATATTTGTTTCAAAAACTGTCATTTTGAGTGTGACCAATATGAGGCCAGTAAAACCCAATGTTTGTATTTGTGATTCTTTCCAAAATACCCGATTCTGGTAAAACTCACGTAAATTCAATATTACAGGCTTTTTAGAAAAATTTCAAGTTTGGTTTGGGAGTTATGATTATAAACCTTTCATATTTAGGTATGACAGTTACACTGTTATATGGAATCAAAAAAACTAACTTGTGTCTTTGCAAACCTTACAAAAGATCATTTTTCTTGTACAACTAACAAAAATTCATATCTCTAGGCATTATTAGCCTATTTGCATGTGTTGTTTAGAAGTTATGTGGGAATACATTTTTATTGCTTTTTTCGCATTATCTCAGGATTCTAAGACTATTATAGTCATATTGAATAAAAAACAACTTTTTGCATTTGCAAGATTTAAAAAAGCATATGCTTTGAGTAAAACTCCAAAAGATGCATTATTTCAGACATTATTTGCCATTTTTCATGTGTGGTGTAGAAGTTATATTTAAATAACTGTCATATTGGGTGTTACAGTTTACAGTCATATTGAGTAAAACCTAAATGTTGTATTTGCAAACCATAGAAAAACCACTGTATCTAGTAAAACTAACATTTATTCAATATCACAGGCATTTTTAGACATTTTGCAGGTTTTGATTAGGAATTATGTTGGAATACATTGTTATTGCTTTTTTCGCATTATCTCAGGATTCTAAGGACATTATGGTCATATTGAGTAAAAAATTACTTTTTGCATTTCCAAGATTTTAAAAAGCATATATTTCGAGTAAAACTCCAAAAGATGCATTATTTCAGGCTTTATTAGCTATTTTTCATGTTTGGTGTAGGAGTTATGTTTATACAGTCATATTGAGTAAAACCTAGTTTCTTGTATTTGTGATTCTTTCCAAAATACCCGATTCTGTTAAAACTCACATAAATTCAATATTACAGGCGTTTTTAGACAAATTTCACGTTTAGTTTTGGAGTTATGATTATAAACCTCTCATATTTAGTATGACAGTTACACTGTTATATTGAATAAAAAAACTAACTTGTGTCTTTGCAAACCTTACAAAAGATCATTTTTCTAGTACAACTAACAAAAATACATATCTCTAGGCATTATTAGCCATTTTGCATGTGTTGTTTGGAAGTTATGTTTGAATACATTTTATTGCTTTTTTCGCATTATCTCAGGATTCTAAGACTATTATAGTCATATTGAATAAAAACGACTTTTTGCATTTGCAAGATTTAAAAAAGCATATGTTTCGAGTAAAACTCCCAAAGATGCATTATTTCAGGCATTATTAGCCATTTTTCATGTGTGGTGTAGGAGTTATGTTTAAATAACTGTCATATTGAGTGTTACAGTATACAGTCATATTGAGTAAAACCTAAATTTTGTATTTGCAAACCATAGAAAAAAAAGTTTATCTAGTAAAACTAACATGTATTCCTTATCACAGGCATTTTTAGACATTTTGCACGTTTGGATTAGGAGTTATGTTGGAATACATTTTTATTGCTTTTTTCGCATTATCTCAGGATTCTAAGAACATTATAGTCATATTGAGAAAAAAACTACTTTTTGCATTTGCAAGATTTAAAAAAGCATATGCTTCGAGTGAAACCCCCAAATATGCATTATTTCAGCCATTATTAGCCATTTTCCATGTGTGGTGTAGGACTTATGTTTAAATAACTGTCATATTGAGTGTTACAGTATACAGTCATATTGAGTAAAACCTAAATTTTGTATTTGCAAACCATAAAAAAACAACTGTATTTAGTAAAACTAACAATTATTCAATATCACAGGCATTTTTAGACATTTTGCACGTTTGGATTAGGAGTTATGTTGGAATACATTTTTATTGCTTTTTTCGCATTTCTCAGGATTCTAAGAATATTATAGTCATATTGAGTAAAAAAATACTTTTTGCATTTGCAAAATTTAAAAAAGCATATGCTTCCAGTAAAACTCCAAAATATGCATTATTTCAGGCATTATTAGCCATTTTTCATGTGTTGTGTGGGATTTATGTTTAAATAACTGTTATATTGAGTGTTACAGTATACAGTCATATTGACTAAACCCTCATTTTTCTATTTGCAAACCATAGAAAAACAACTGTATCTAGAAAAACTCACATGTATTCAATATCAGGGACTTTTTTAGACATTTTGCACGTTTGGATTAGGAATTATGTTGGAATACATTTTTATTGTTTTTTTCGCTTTATCTCAGGATTCTAAGTACATTACTGTCAAATTGAGTAAAAAATTATATTTTGTTTTTGCAAATATTGCCAAATGTTTTTTTTTTTCAGGAAAACTCTCAAAGATGCATTTCTTCAGGCATTATTAGACATTTTGCATGCATATTTTTGGAGTTTTGTTTCAAAAACTGTCATTTTGAGTGTGACCAATATGAGGCCAGTAAAACCCAATGTTTGTATTTGTGATTCTTTCCAAAATACCCGATTCTGGTAAAACTCACGTAAATTATATATTACAGGCTTTTTTAGACAAATTTCAAGTTTGGTTTTGGAGTTATGATTATAAACCTTTCATATTTAGTATGACAGTTACACTGTTATATGGAATAAAAAAACTAACTTGTGTCTTTGCAAACCTTACAAAAGATCATTTTTCTAGTACAACTAACAAAAATACATATCTCTAGGCATTATTAGCCATTTTGCATGTGTTGTTTGGAAGTTATGTTTGAATACATTTTATTGCTTTTTCGCATTATCTCAGGATTCTAAGACTATTATAGTCATATTGAATAAAAACTACTTTTTGCATTTGCAAGATTTAAAAAAGCATATGCTTCGAGTGAAACCCCAAAGATGCATTATTTCAGGCATTATTAGCTATTTTCCATGTGTGGTGTAAGACTAATGTTTAAATAACTGTCATATTGAGTGTTACAGTATACAGTCATATTGAGTAAAACCTAAATTTTGTATTTGCAAACCATAGAAAAAAAAGTTTATCCAGTAAAACTAACATGTATTCCTTATCACAGGCATTTTTAGACATTTTGCACGTTTGGATTAGGAGTTATGTTGGAATACATTTTTATTGCTTTTTTCGCATTATCTCAGGATTCTAAGAACATTATAGTCATATTGAGAAAAAAACTACTTTTTGCATTTGCAAGATTTAAAAAAGCATATGCTTCGAGTGAAACCCCCAAATATGCATTATTTCAGCCATTATTAGCCATTTCCCATGTGTGGTGTAGGACTTATGTTTAAATAACTGTCATATTGAGTGTTACAGTATACAGTCATATTGAGTAAAACCTAAATTTTGTATTTGCAAACCATAAAAAAACAACTGTATTTAGTAAAACTAACAATTATTCAATATCACAGGCATTTTTAGACATTTTGCACGTTTGGATTAGGAGTTATGTTGGAATACATTTTTATTGCTTTTTTCGCATTATCTCAGGATTCTAAGAATATTATAGTCATATTGAGTAAAAAACTACTTTTTGCATTTGCAAAATTTAAAAAAGCATATGCTTCCAATAAAACTCCAAAATATGCATTATTTCAGGCATTATTAGCCATTTTTCATGTGTTGTGTGGGATTTATGTTTAAATAACTGTTATATTGAGTGTTACAGTATACAGTCATATTGACTAAACCCTCATTTTTCTATTTGCAAACCTTAGAAAAACAACTATATCTAGAAAAACTCACATGTATTCAATATCAGGGACTTTTTTAGACATTTTGCACGTTTGGATTAGGAATTATGTTTGAATACATTTTATTGCTTTTTCGCATTATCTCAGGATTCTAAGACTATTATAGTCATATTGAATAAAAACTACTTTTTGCATTTGCAATATTTAAAAAAGCATACGTATGTTTCGAGTAAAACTTCCAAAGATGCATTATTTCAGGCATTATTAGCCAATTTTCATGTGTGGGTGTAGGAGTTATGTTTAAATAACTGTCATATTGAGTGTTACAGTATACAGTCATATTGAGTAAAACCTACATTTTGTATTTGCAAACCATAGGAAAACAACTGTATCTAGTAAAACTAACATGTATTCCTTATCACAGGCATTTTTAGACATTTTGCACGTTTGGATTAGGAGTTATGTTGGAATACATTTTTATTGCTTTTTTCGCATTATCTCAGGATTCTAAGAAAATTATAGTCATATTGAGAAAAAAACTACTTTTTGCATTTGCAAGATTTAAAAAAGCATATGCTTCGAGTGAAACCCCCAAAGATGCATTATTTCAGACAATATTAGCCATTTTTCATGTGTTGTGTGGGATTTATGTTTAAATAACTGTTATATTGAGTGTTACAGCATACAGTCATATTGACTAAACCCTCATTTTTTCTATTTGCAAACCATAGAAAAACAACTGTATCTAGTAAAACTCACATGTATTCAATATCAGAGACTTTTTTAGACATTTTGCACGTTTGGATTAGGAATTATGTTGGAATACATTTTTATTGTTTTTTTCGCTTTATCTCAGGATTCTAAGTACATTACTGTCAAATTGAGTAAAAAATTATATTTTGTTTTTGCAAATATTGCCAAATGTTTTTTTTTTTTTCAGGAAAACTCTCAAAGATGCATTTCTTCAGGCATTATTAGACATTTTGATTGCATATGTTTGGAGTTTTGTTTCAAAAACTGTCATTTTGAGTGTGACCAATATGAGGCCAGTAAAACCCAATGTTTGTATTTGTGATTCTTTCCAAAATACCCGTTTCTGGTAAAACTCACGTAAATTATATATTACAGGCTTTTTTAGACAAATTTCAAGTTTGGTTTTGGAGTTATGATTATAAACCTTTCATATTTAGTATGACAGTTACACTGTTATATGGAATAAAAAAACTAACTTGTGTCTTTGCAAACCTTACAAAAGATCATTTTTCTAGTACAACTAACAAAAATACATATCTCTAGGCATTATTAGCCATTTTGCATGTGTTGTTTAAAAGTTATGTTTGCATACATGTTATTGCTTTTTTTCGCATTATCTCAGGATTCTAAGACTATTATAGTCATATTGAATAAAAACTACTTTTTGCATTTGCAAGATTTAAAAAACCATATGTTTCGAGTAAAACTCCAAAGATGCATTATTTCAGGCATTATTAGCCATTTTTCATGTGTGGTGTAGGAGTTATGTTTAAATAACTGTCATATTGAGTGTTACAGTATACAGTCATATTGAGTAAAACCTACATTTTGTATTTGCAAACCATAGAAAAACAACTGTATCTAGTAAAACTAACATGTATTCCTTATCACAGGCATTTTTGGACATTTTGCACGTTTGGATTAGGAGTTATGTTGGAATACATTTTTATTGCTTTTTTCGCATTATCTCAGGATTCTAAGAACATTATAGTCATATTGAGAAAAAAACTACTTTTTGCATTTGCAAGATTTAAAAAAGCATATGCTTCGAGTGAAACCCCCAAAGATGCATTATTTCAGGCATTATTAGCCATTTTCCATGTGTGGTGTAGGACTTATGTTTAAATAACTGTCATATTGAGTGTTACAGTATACAGTCATATTGAGTAAAACCTAAATTTTGTATTTGCAAACCATAAAAAAAACAACTGTATTTAGTAAAACTAACAATTATTCAATATCACAGGCATTTTTAGACATTTTGCACGTTTGGATTAGGAGTTATGTTGGAATACATTTTTATTGCTTTTTTCGCATTATCTCAGGATTCTAAGAATATTATAGTCATATTGAGTAAAAAACTACTTTTTGCATTTGCAAAATTTAAAAAAGTATATGCTTCCAGTAAAACTCCAAAATATGCATTATTTCAGACAATATTAGCCATTTTTCATGTGTTGTGTGGGATTTATGTTTAAATAACTGTTATATTGAGTGTTACAGCATACAGTCATATTGACTAAACCCTCATTTTTCTATTTGCAAACCATAGAAAAACAACTGTATCTAGTAAAACTCACATGTATTCAATATCAGAGACTTTTTAGACATTTTGCACGTTTGGATTAGGAATTATGTTGGAATACATTTTTATTGTTTTTTTCGCTTTATCTCAGGATTCTAAGTACATTACTGTCAAATTGAGTAAAAAATTATATTTTGTTTTTGCAAATATTGCCAAATGTTTGTTTTTTTTTCAGGAAAACTCTCAAAGATGCATTTCTTCAGGCATTATTAGACATTTTGATTGCATATTTTTGGAGTTTTGTTTCAAAAACTGTCATTTTGAACCCAATGTTTGTATTTGTGATTCTTTCCAAAATACCCAATTCTGGTAAAACTCACGTAAATTATATATTACAGGCTTTTTTAGACAAATTTCAAGTTTGGTTTTGGAGTTATGATTATAAACCTTTCATATTTAGTATGACAGTTACACAGTTATATGGAATAAAAAAACTAACTTGTGTCTTTGCAAACCTTACAAAAGATAATTTTTCTAGTACAACTAACAAAAATACATATCTCTTATGTTTGAATACATTTTATTGCTTTTTTCGCATTATCTCAGGATTCTAGGACTATTATAGTCATATTGAATAAAAACTACTTTTTGCATTTGCAAGATTTAAAAAACCATATGTTTCGAGTTAAAACTCCCAAAGATGCATTATTTCAGGCATTATTAGCCATTTTTCATGTGTGGTGTAGGAGTTATGTTTAAATAACTGTCATATTGAGTGTTACAGTATACAGTCATATTGAGTAAAACCTATATTTTGTATTTGCAAACCATAGAATAAAAAATGTATCTAGTAAAACTAACATGTATTCCTTATCATAGGCATTTTTAGACATTTTGCACGTTTGGATTAGGAGTTATGTTTGAATACATTTTTATTGCTTTTTTCGCATTATCTCAGGATTCTAAGAAAACTATAGTCATATTGAGAAAAAAACTACTTTTTGCATTTGCAAGATTTAAAAAAGCATATGCTTCGAGTGAAACCTTCAAAGATGCATTATTTCAGGCATTATTAGCCATTTTCCATGTGTGGTGTAGGACTTGTGTTTAAATAACTGTCATATTGAGTGTTACAGTATAAAGTCATATTGAGTAAAACCTAAATTTTAAATTTGCAAACCATAAAAAAACAACTGTATTTAGTAAAACTAACAATTATTCAATATCACAGGCATTTTTAGACATTTTGCACGTTTGGATTAGGAGTTATGTTGGAATACATTTTTATTGCTTTTTTTGCATTATCTCAGGATTCTAAGAATATTATAGTCATATTGAGTAAAAAAACTACTTTTTGCATTTGCAAAATTTAAAAAAGCATATGCTTCCAGTAAAACTCCAAAATATGCATTATTTCAGGCATTACTAGCCATTTTCCATGTGTTGTGTGGGATTTATGTTTAAATAACTGTTATATTGAGTGTTACAGTATACAGTCATATTGACTAAACCCTCATTTTTCTATTTGCAAACCATAGAAAAACAACTGTATCTAGTAAAACTCACATGTATTCAATATCAGAGACTTTTTTAGACATTTTGCACGTTTGGATTAGGAATGATGTTGGAATACATTTTTATTGTTTTTTTTCGCTTTATCTCAGGATTCTAAGTACATTACTGTCAAATTGAGTAAAAAATTATATTTTGTTTTTGCAAATATTGCCAAATGTTTGTTTTTTTCAGGAAAACTCTCAAAGATCCATTTCTTCAGGCATTATTAGACATTTTGCATGCATATTTTTGGAGTTTTGTTTCAAAAACTGTCATTTTGAGTGTGACCAATATGAGGCCAGTAAAACCCAATGTTTGTATTTGTGATTCTTTCCAAAATACCCGATTCTGGTAAAACTCACGTAAATTATATATTACAGGCTTTTTTAGACAAATTTCAAGTTTGGTTTTGGAGTTATGATTATAAACCTTTCATATTTAGTATGACAGTTACACAGTTATATGGAATAAAAAAACTAACTTGTGTCTTTGCAAACCTTACAAAAGATCATTTTTCTAGTAGAACTAACAAAAATACATATCTCTAGGCATTATTAGCCATTTTGCATGTGTTGTTTAAAAGTTATGTTTGCATACATGTTATTGCTTTTTTCGCATTATCTCAGGATTCTAGGACTATTATAGTCATATTGAATAAAAACTACTTTTTGCATTTGCAAGATTTAAAAAACCATATGTTTCGAGTAAAACTCCCAAAGATGCATTATTTCAGGCATTATTAGCCATTTTTCATGTGTGGTGTAGGAGTTATGTTTAAATAACTGTCATATTGAGTGTTACAGTATACAGTCATATTGAGTAAAACCTATATTTTGTATTTGCAAACCATAGAATAACAACTGTATCTAGTAAAACTAACATGTATTCC
Organism: Nerophis ophidion; assembly: GCF_033978795.1. Classification (NCBI taxonomy): domain Eukaryota; kingdom Metazoa; phylum Chordata; class Actinopteri; order Syngnathiformes; family Syngnathidae; genus Nerophis; species Nerophis ophidion. The sequence goes on from NW_026907100.1 coordinate 9,284, forward strand.
TTATCATTGGCATGTTTAGACATTTTGCACGTTTGGATTAGGAGTTATGTTGAAATACATTTTTATTGCTTTTTTCGCATTATCTCAGGATTCTAAGAAAATTATAGTCATATTGAGAAAAAAACTACTTTTTGCATTTGCAAGGTTTAAAAAAGCATTTGCTTCGAGTGAAACCCCCAAAGATGCATTATTTCAGGCATTATTAGCCATTTTCCATGTGTGGTGTAGGACTTTTGTTTAAATAACTGTCATATTGAGTGTTACAGTATACAGTCATATTGAATAAAACCTAAATTTTTGTATTTGCAAACCATAAAAAACAACTGTATTTAGTAAAACTAACAATTATTCAATATCACAGGCATTTTTAGACATTTTGCACGTTTGGATTAGGAGTTATGTTGGAATACATTTTTATTGCTTTTTTCGCATTATCTCAGGATTCTAAGAATATTATAGTCATATTGAGTAAAAAACTACTTTTTGCATTTGCAAAATTTAAAAAAGCATATGCTTCCAGTAAAACTCCAAAATATGCATTATTTCAGGCATTATTAGCCATTTTCCATGTGTTGTGTGGGATTTATGTTTAAATAACTGTTATATTGAGTGTTACAGTATACAGTCAGATTGACTAAACCCTCATTTTTCTATTCGCAAACCATAGAAAAACAACTGTATCTAGTAAAACTCACATGTATTCAATATCAGAGACTTTTTAAGACATTTTGCACGTTTGGATTAGGAATTATGTTGGAATACATTTTATTGTTTGTTTCGCTTTATCTCAGGATTCTAAGTACATTACTGTCAAATTGAGTAAAAAAATATATTTTGTTTTTGCAAATATTGCCAAATGTTTTTTTTTTTTTCAGGAAAACTCTCAAAGATGCATTTCTTCAGGCATTATTAGACATTTTGCATGCATATTTTTGGAGTTTTGTTTCAAAAACTGTCATTTTGAGTGTGACCAATATGAGGCCAGTAAAACCCAATGTTTGTATTTGTGATTCTTTCCAAAATACCCGATTCTGGTAAAACTCACGTAAATTATATATTACAGGCTTTTTTAGACAAATTTCAAGTTTGGTTTTGGAGTTATGATTATAAACCTTTCATATTTAGTATGACAGTTACACTGTTATATGGAATAAAAAAACTAACTTGTGTCTTTGCAAACCTTACAAAAGATCATTTTTCTAGTACAACTAACAAAAATACATATCTCTAGGCATTATTAGCCATTTTGCATGTGTTGTTTGAAAGTTATGTTTGAATACATTTTATTGCTTTTTTCGCATTATCTCAGGATTCTAAGACTATTATAGTCATATTGAATAAAAACTACTTTTTGCATTTGCAAGATTTAAAAAAGCATATGTTTCGAGTAAAACTCCCAAAGATGCATTATTTCAGGCATTATTAGCTATTTTCATGTGTGGTGTAGGAGTTATGTTTAAATAACTGTCATATTGGGCGTTACAGTATACAGTCATATTGAGTAAAAACTGTTTTTTGTATTTGTGATTCTTTCCAAAATACCCGATTCTGGTAAAAGTCACATAAATTCAATATTACATGCTTTTTTAGACAAATTTCACGTTTAATTTTGGAGTTATGATTATAAACCTTTCATATTTAATATGACAGTTACACTGTTATATTGAATAAAAAAACTAACTTGTGTCTTTGCAAACCTCACAAAAGATCATTTTTCTAGTACAACTAACAAAAATACATATCTCTAGGCATTATTAGCCATTTTGCATGTGTTGATTAAAAGTTATGTTTGAATACATTTTTATTGCTTTTTTCTCATTATCTCAGGATTCTAAGACTATTATAGTAATATTGAATAAAAAAACTACTTTTTGCATTTGCAAGATTTAAAAAAGCATATGTTTCGAATAAAACTCCCAAAGATGCATTATTTCAGGCATTATTAGCCATTTTTCATGTGTGGTGTAGGAGTTATGTTTAAATAACTGTCATATTGAGTGTTACAGTATACAGTCATATTGAGTAAAACATACATTTTGTATTTGCAAACTATAGAAAAACAACTGTATCTAGTAAAACTAACATGTATTACTTATCACAGACATTTTTAGACATTTTGCACGTTTGGATTAGGAGTTACTGTATGTTGGAATACATTTTTATTGCTTTTTTCGCATTATCTCAGGATTTTAAGAACATTATAGTCATATTGCGAAAAAAACTACTTTTTGCATTTGCAAGATTTAAAAAAGCATATGCTTCGAGTGAAACCCCCAAAGACGCATTATTTCAGGCATTATTAGCCATTTTTCATGTGTGGTGTAGGAGTTATGTTTAAATAACTGTCATATTGAGTGTTACAGTATACAGTCATATTGAGTAAAACCTAAATGTTGTATTTGCAAACCATAGAAAAACCACCGTATCTAGAAAAACTAACATTTACTCAATATCACAGGCATTTTTAGACATTTTGCAGGTTTGGATTAGGAGTAAGGTTGGAATACATTTTTATTGCTTTTTTCGCATTATCTCAGGATTCTAAGAACATTATAGTCATATTGAGTAAAAAACTACTTTTTGCATTTGCCAAATTTTAAAAAGCATATGTTTCGAGTAAAACTCCCAAAGATGCATTATTTCAGGCATTATTAGACATTTTACATGTGTGGTTTAGGAGTTATGTTTAAATAACTGTCATATTGAGTGTTACAGTATACAGTCATATTGAGTAAATCCTCAATTTTGTATTTGCAAACCATAGAAAAACAACTGCATCTAGTAAAACTAACATTTATTCAATATCGAAGGCATTTCTAGACATTTTAAACGTTTGAATTAGGTATTATGTTGGAATACATTTTTATTGCTTTTTTCGCATTATCTCAGGATTCTAAGAACATTATAGTCATATTGATTAAAAAACAACTTTTTGCATTTGCAAAATTTAAAAAAGCATATGCTTCCAGTAAAACTCCCAAAGATGCATTTTTTCAGGCATTATTAGCCATTATTTATGTTTTGCGTAGGATTTATGTTTAAATAACTGTTATATTGAGTGTTACAGTATACAGTCATAATGACTAAAACTTCATTTTTGTATTTGCAAACCATAGAAAAACAACTGTATCTAGTAAAACTCACATGTATTCAATATCACAGGCATTTTTAGACATTTTTCACGTTTGGATTAGGAATTATGTTGGAATACATTTTTATTGTTTTTTTCGCCTTATCTCAGGATTCTAAGTACATTACTGTCAAATTGAGTAAAAAAATATATTTTGTTTTTTGCAAACCTTGTCAAATGTTTTTTTTTTTTCAGGAAAACTCTCAAAGATGCCTTTTTTCAGGCATTATTAGACATTTTGAATGCATATTTTTGGATTTTTGTTTCAAAAACTGTCATTTTGAGTGTGACCAATATGAGGCCAGTAAAACCGAATGTTTGTCATTGTGATTCTTTCCAAAATACCCGATTCTGGTAAAACTCACGTAAATTCAATATTACAGGCTTTTTTAGACAAATTTCAAGTTTGGTTTTGGAGTTATGATTATAAACCTTTCATATTTAGTTTGACAGTTACACTGTTATATGGAATAAAAAAACTAACTTGTGTCTTTGCTAACCTTACAAAAGATCAATTTTCTAGTAGAACTAACAAAAATACACATCTCTAGGCATTATCAGCCATATTACATGCGTTGTTTGGAAGTTATGTTTGAATAAATTTTTATTGCTTTTTTTTCGCCTTATCTCAGGATTCTAAGTACATTACTGTCAAATTGAGTAAAAAATTATATTTTGTTTTTGCAAACCTTGCCAAATGTTTTTTTCAGGAAAACTCTCAAAGATGCATTTCTTCAGGCAGTATTAGACATTTTGCATGTGTGTTTGTAGGAGTTATGTTTAAATAACTGTCATATTGAGTGTTACAGTATACAGTCACACTGAGCACAATCTAAATTGTGTATTTGCAAACCATAGAAAAACAACTGTATCTAGTAAAACTCACACGTATTCAATATCAAAGGCATTTTTAGACATTTTGCACGTTTGGATTAGGAGTTATGATTTTATTGCTTTTTTCGCATTATCTTAGGAATCTAAGAACTTTATAGTCATGTTGAGTAAAAAACTACTTTTTGCATTTGCAAAATTTAAAAAAGCTTATGCTTCGAGTAAAAGTCCAAAAGATGCATTATTTCAGGCATTATTAGCCATTTTTAATGTGTGGTGTAGGAACTATGTTTAAAAAACTGTCATATTGAGTGTTACAGTATACAGTCATATTGACTAAAATCTCCTTTTTGTATTTGCAAACCATAGAAAAACAACTGCATCTAGTAAAACTCACGCGTATTCCATATCATAGGCATTTTTAGAAATTTTGCACGTTTGGATTAAGAATTATGTTTGAATACATTTTTATTGTTTTTTTGGCTTTATTTCCGGATTCTAAGTACATTACCGTCAAATTGAGTAAAATAAAATTATTTTGTTTTTGCAAACCTTGCCAAGTGTTTTTTTTTTTTCAGGAAAACTCTCAAAGATGCATTTCTTCCGGCATTATTAGACATTTTGCATGTGTGGTGTAGGAGTTATGTTTAAATAACTGTCAAATTGAGTGTTACATTATACAGTCATATTGTATAATGTAACTACTAGAAAAATACTTTTTGTTTTCGCCAACCTTACCAAATGTTTTTTTTTTCCAGAAAAACTCTCAAAGATACATTTCTTCAGGCATTTTTAGACATGTTGCATTTCTACTTTAGGAGTTATGTTTCAAAAACTGTCATTTTGAGTGTGGCCAATATGAGGCCAGGAAAACCTAATTTTTGTATTTGTGAACCTCTCCAAAATACCTGATTCTGTTAAAACTCACATAAATTCAATATTACAGGCTTTTTAAGACAAATTTCAAGTTTGGTTTTGGAGTTATGATTATAAAACTTTAATATTTAGTATGATAGTTACACTGTTATATTGAATAAAAAAACTAACTTGTGTCTTTGCTAACCTTAAAAAGACACATTTTCTAGTACAACTAACAAAAATACACATGTCTAGGCATTATCAGCCATTTTTCATGCGTTGTTTGGAAGTTATGTTTGAATACAATTTTATTGCTTTTTTCGCATTATCTCAGGATTCTAAGTACATTACTGTCAAATTGAGTAAAACATTATTTTTTGGTTTTTGCAAACCTTGCCAAATGTTTTTTTTTTTCAGGAAAACTCTCAAAGATGCATTTCTTCAGGCATTATTAGACATTTTGCATGTGTGGTGTAGGAGTTATGTTTAAATAACTGTCATATTGAGTGTTACAGTATACAGTCACATTGAGTAAAACCTAAATTTTGTATTTGCAAACCATAGAAAAACAACTGTATCTAGTAAAACTAACATTAATTCAATATCACAGGCATTTTAGGACATTTTGCACGTTTGGATTAGGAGTTTTGTTGAATACATTCTTATTGCTTTTTTTGCATTATCTCAGGAATCTAAGAGCATTATAGTCATGTTGAGTAAAAAACAACTTTTTGCATTTGCAAAATTTAAAAAAATGTATGCTAAATTTTGTATTTGCAAACCATAAAAAAAAACTATATCTAGTAAAACTCACATTTATTCAATATCACAGGCATTTTTAGACATTTTGAACGTTTGAATTAGGAATTATGTTGGAATGCCTTTAAATTGCTTTTTTTGCATTATCTCAGGATTCTAAGTACATTACTGTCAAATTAGTAGAAAAATACTTTTTGTTTTCGCCAACCTTACCAAACCAGAAAATGATATGTATTATTGATTTGGTATTTTTCTGTAATAAAAAATAGTAATATACATAGTTTGTCAATACTGGCATATTACTTAAAATAACAGACAATTTGTTTATTTACAGATAATGTTTTCAATTATTCTGTTTTATAACCTATTTAAAAAAAAAAATACAGTAGAAATTTAAAGTAAATTAACCATAAAAATATGATTTTTTTTTTTACAGTGTAGGCATTATTAGCCATTTTGCATGTGTTGTTTAGAAGTTATGTTTGAATTTATTTGTATTGCTTTTTTAGCATTATCTCAGGATTCTAAAAAAATGATTGTCATATTGAGTAAAAAACTAGTTTTTGCATTTGCAAGATTTACAAAAGCATATGTTTCCAGCAAAACTCCCAAAGACGCATTCCTTCAGGCATTATTAGCCATTGTTCATGTGTGGTGTAGGAATTATGTTTAAATAACTGTCATATTGAGTGTTACAGTATACAGTCATATTGAGTAAAACCAAATTTTTGTATTTGCAAACCATAAAAAAACAACTGCATCTAGTAAAACTCACATGGATTCAATATCGCAGGCATTTTTAGACATTTTGCACGTTTGGATTAGGAATTATGTTGGAGGACATTTCATTGCTTTTTTCGCATTAGCTCAGGATTCTCAGTACATTACTGTGAAATTGGGTAAAAAATTACTTTTTGTTTTTTCAAACCTTACCATATGTTTTTTTTCCAGTAAAACTCAAAATGATACAGGCATTATTAGACATTTTGCCCGTGTATTGAGTAAAACCAAATGTTTGTATTTGCGAACCATAAAAAAACAACTGTGTCTAGTAATACTCAAATGGATTCAATATCACAGACATTTTTAGACATTTTGCACGTTTGGATTAGGAATTATGATGGAATACATTTGTATTGCTTTTTTTTTTTACAATATCTCAGAATTGTATGTACATTCTTGTCAAATTGAGTAAAAACATACGTTTTACAAAATATAATTTTTCTAGTACCGCTAACAAAGATACATATCTCCAGGCATTATTAGTCATTTTGCATTTATTGTTTAGAAGGGATGTTTGAAAACATTTTTATTGCTTTTGTCACATTATCTAAAGATTCTAAGAACATTATTGTCATATTGAGTAAAAAACTACTTTTTGCATTTGCAAGATTTAAAAAAGCATATGTTTCGAGTAAAACTCCCAAAGGTGCATTTTTTCAGGCATTATTAACCATTTTTCATGTGTGGTGTAGGAGTTATGTAAAAATAACTGTCATATTGTATACAGTCATATTGAGTAAAACCACATTTTTGTATTAGCAAACAATAAAAAAACAACTGTATCCAGTAGAGATGCGCGGTTTACGGTCACAACCGTGGAGTCCGCGGATAAACAGCAGGTCGGGCGGGTGAATTGACGAAAAAATAGATTTTAAATAGATTCGGGCAGGTGGCGGTTGAACCATTGGGAAATATATATACATAGTGAAATGTTATGTTGAAGAGTTTCATTTAACCTACTGACGTGTATATATAAATGGTTTATTTATATTGGGTAGTAACGTAAAGTGTTGCTCCTGGCTGTACTTGATGCTACAGTCTAGTGGTTAGGATTCAATGCGCTCACCGTCGCGATCCGGGTTTGATGCTCGGTGCAGGAAATCACTTTTTTTTAATCATGAATTGATTAGCGTGGACCCCGACTTAAACAAGTTGAAAAACTTATTGGGGTGTTACCATTTAGTGGTCAATTGTACGGGCCTCATAATGGTCACACTCAAAATGACGGTTTTTGAAACAAAACTCCAAAAATATGCATGCAAAATGTCTAATAATGCCTGAAGAAATGCATCTTTGAGAGTTTTCCTGAAAAAACAAAATATAATTTTTTACTCAATTTGACAATGTTCTTAGAATCCTGAGATAAAGCGAAAAAAACAATAAAAATGTATTCCAACATAATTCCTAATCCAAACGTGCAAAATGTCTAAAAATGCCTGTGATATTGAATACATGTGAGTTTTACTAGATACAGTTGTTTTTATATGGTTTGCAAATACAAAAATGAGGTTTTAGTCAATATGACTGTATACTGTAACACTCAATATGACAGTTATTTAAACATAACTCCTACACCACACATGAAAAATGGCTAATAATGGCTGAAATAATGCATCTTTTGGAGTTTTACTCAAAGCATATGCTTTTTAAAATCTTGCAAATGCAAAAAGTTGTTTTTTATTCAATATGACTATAATAGTCTTAGAATCCTGAGATAATGCGAAAAAAGCAATAAAAATGTATTCCAACATAACTTCTAAACAACTTGTGCAAATAGGCTAATAATGCCTAGAGATATGTATTTTTGTTAGTTGTACTAGAAAAAATATCTTTTGTAAGGATTGCAAAGACACAAGTTAGTTTTTTTATTCCATATAACAGTGTAACTGTCATACTAAATATGAAAGGTTTATAATCATAACTCCAAAACTAAACGTGAAATTTGTCTAAAAAAGCCTGTAAAAACCCTGTGGAATAAAAGTATTTTTCTGCAAAACTATTTGCATCGTTACTTTATTAAAGGTGGTTGAATTTAATAATTTGGTAAAAGTCTGTAAAATTACGATATTTTTCCGCAAAACGTTTCATGAAAATTTCTGTAAGTATGTTTTTGATTATTATTTGGTTTACAATGTTTTACTTAAATTTTATAGTTTTCGTTTGGCAGTCGTATCTGCCAGTAGATGACAGTTTTTTTTTACAGAATTTTTTTTACAGTGTAGAGACATTGATCTTTTTCAGTTTTACTAGAAAAAATATATTTTTTAAGGTTCTCAAACACACAAGGTACACTGTAAAAAAAAATCTGTAAAAAAAACTGTAATCTACTGGCAGCTATGTCTACCAAATGAAAACCATAAAATTAAAGTAAAACACTGTATACCAAATAATGAACTAAAACATATTTACAGAAATTTTCATTAAACGTTTTGCGGAAAAGTATAAACAAATTTCAGATTTTTACTAAATTGTTAAGATCAACCACCTTTAATAAAGTGACGATGCAAACAGCTCTGCTGGAAAATACCTTTTTTCTACAGAGTTTTTCCAATTAGTTACGATCAACCAACTTTAATGGAGTGACAATGATGGCTGTTCCACAGAAAAATACCATTATTTTACAGATTTTTTCTGAATTATTAAGTTCAGGGGTCTCAAACTCAGTGTACAGGGGGGCTACAGTGTGTAGAAACTATGTGAAGAGTGGATTAGCCTTCTTTGAATGGCTATACCGACCTGGCAACATACTTGAGATAAAAGGAAAAAAACAATAAAAATGTATTCCAACATAATTCCTAATCAAAACTTGCAAAAGTTCTAAAAATGCCTATGATATTGAACATTGTGAGTTTTACTAGATACAGTTGTTTTTCTATGGTTTGCAAATACAAAATTGAGGTTTTACTCAATATGACTGAATACTGTAACACTCAATATGACAGTTATTTAAACATAACTCCTACACCACACATGAAAAATGGCTAATAATGCCTGAAATAATGGGAGTTTTACTCGAAATATATGCTTTTTTAAATCTTGCAAATGCAAAAAGTAGTTTTTTATTCAATATAACTATAATAGTCTTAGAATCCTGAGATAATGCGAAAAAAGCAATACAAATGTATTCCAACATAACTTCTAAACAACACATGCAAAATGGCATGTGTTGCCTAGAGATATGTATTTTTGTTAGTTGTACTAGAAAAATTATCTTGTGTAAGGTTTGCAAAGACACAAGTTAGTTTTTTTATTCAATATAAGAGTGTAACCGTCATACTAATATGAAAGGTTTATAATCATAACTCCAAAACTAAATGTGAAATTTGTCTAAAAAAGCATGTAATATTGAATTTATGTGAGTTTTACCAGAATCGGGTATTTTGGAAAGAATCACAAATACAAAAACTAGGTTTTACTCAATATGACTGTATACTGTAACGCCCAATATGACACTATACAGTCATATTGAGTAAAACCTCATTTTTGTTTTTGCAAACTATAAAAAAAACAACTGTATCTAGTAAAACTAACATTTATTCAAAATCACAGGCATTTTTAGACATTTTACACGTTTGGATTAAAAGTTGTGTTTGAATACCTTTTTTTTTTCTTCGCATTATCTCAGGATTCTAAGAACATTATAGTCATATTGAGTAAAATACTACTTTTTGCATTTGCAAGATTTAAAAAAGCATATGCTTCGAGTAAAACTCCCAAAGATCCATTATTTCAGGCATTATTAGCCATTTTTCATGTGTGGTGTAGGAGTTATGTTTGAATACATTTTTATTGCTTTTTTTGCATTATCTCAGGATTCTAAGACTACTATAGTCATATTGAATAAAAAACTACTTTTTGCATTTGCAAGATATAAAAAACCATATGTTTCGAGTAACACTCCCATTATTTCAGGCATTATTAGCCATTTTTCATGTGTGGTGTAGGAGTTATGTTTAAATAACTGTCATATTGAGTGTTACAGTATACAGTCATTTTGAGTAAAACCTAAATTTTGTATTTGCAAACCGTAGAAAAACAACTGTATCTAGTAAAACTCACATGTATTCAATATCATAGGCATTTTTAGACATTTTGCAAGTTTTGATTAGGAATTATGTTGGAATACATTTTTATTGTTTTTTTCGCTTTATCTCAGGAATCTAAGTACATTACTGTCAAATTGAGTAAAAAATTATATTTTGTTTTTGCAAACCTTGCCAAATGTTTTTTTTTTTCAGGAAAACTCTCAAAGATGCATTTCTTTAGGCATTATTAGACATTTTGCATTGTGGTGTAAGAGTTATGTTTAAATAATCGTCATATTGAGTGTTACCGTATACAGTCATATTGAGTAAAACCTAAATATTTTGTTTGCAAACCATAGAAAAACACAGGGAGTCTCCTGTAAAAATTGGCAAGTATGTTGCCAGGTCGGTATAGCCATTCAAAGAAGGTGAATCCACTCTTCACGTAGTTTCTACACACTGTAGCCCCCCTGTACACTGAGTTTGAGACCCCTGAACTTAATAATTCAGAAAAAATCTGTAAAATAATGGTATTTTTCTGTGGAACTGCCAGCATTGTCACTCCAATAAAGTTGGTTGATCGTAACTAATTGGAAAAACTCTGTAGAAAGAAGATATTTTCCAGCAGAGCTGTTTGCATCGTCACTTTATTAAATGTTTTTGATCTTAACAATTTAGTAAAAATCTGAAATTTGTTTATACTTTTCCGCAAAACGTTTAATGAAAATTTCTGTAAATATGTTTTAGTTCATTATTTGGTATACAGTGTTTTACTTTAATTTTATGGTTTTCATTTGGTAGACGTAGCTGCCAGTAGATTACAGTTTTTTTTACAGATTTTTTTTTACAGTGTACCTTGTGTGTTTGAGAACCTTAAAAAATATATTTTTTCTAGTAAAACTGAAAAAGATCAATGTCTCTACACTGTAAAAAAAATTCTGTAAAAAAAACTGTCATCTACTGGCGGATACGACTGCCAAACGAAAACTATAAAATTTAAGTAAAACATTGTAAACCAAATAATAATCAAAAACATACTTACAGAAATTTTCATGAAACGTTTTGCGGAAAAATATCGTAATTTTACAGACTTTTACCAAATTATTAAATTCAACCACCTTTAATAAAATAACGATGCAAATAGTTTTGCAGAAAAATACTTTTATTCCACAGGGTTTTTCCAAATTAATAAGATCAACCAACTTTAATGATGTGACAATGCTGGCAGTACCACAGAAAAATGCTATTATTTTACAGACTTTTTGAGTTGTTAAGATCAGGGGTTTCTAATTCAATTTAACTAGGGTCCACCGGATGCTGAAACTACATGAAAAGTGGATTCACCTTCTTTGAATGGCAATCTAGACTTAGCAACATGTTTGCCAATCCTCCCGAAATATAAAGAGACCTCTTGTGTATCTCGTAGAGTATTGTTTATTTATCAGTGTGACAATAATTTTAAGGTGATGCCTGTGACAACATTGCCTTCAACTTCCTTGACAATCTTGCTTTGTGCTCACTAATTCAGCAAACTAACAGCTTGCCTAAAGTATCCATCCATCCATTTTCTACCGCTTATTCCCTTTTGGGGTCGCGGGGGGGCGCTGGCGCCTATCTCAGCTACAATCGGGCGGAAGGCGGGGTACACCCTGGACAAGTCGCCACCTCATCGCAGGGCCAAGACAGATAGACAGACAACATTCACACTCACATTCAAACACTAGGGCCAATTTTGTGTTGCCAATCAACCTATCCCCAGGTGCATGTCTTTGGAAGTGGGAGGAAGCCGGAGTACCCGGAGGGAACCCACGCATTCACGGGGAGAACATGCAAACCCCACACAGAAAGATCCCGAGCCTGGATTTGAACCCAGGACTGCAGGAACTTTGTATTGTGAGGCAGACGCACTAACCCCTCTGCTACCGTGAAGCCCTATACAACAATTTTTAACATTGTTACAAATATGCGACACAATGCTAACCCACATCAAACAAGAATGACAAACACATTTTGGGAGAACATCTTCACCGTAACACAAAATAAACACAAAAGAACAAATACCCAGAATTCCATGCAGCGCTACTCTTCCGGGCTACACCCCCGCCACCACCCCACATCACCGCCCCCCTCCATGTGTTGGTTGAGGTGGGCGGGGTTTGGTGGCTGCGGGGGTGTAGCCCGGAAGAGTAGCGCTGCTTGGCATTCTGGGTATTTATTGTTTTGTGTTTATTTTGTGTTACGGTGAAGATGTTCTCGTGAAATGTGTTTGTCATTCTTGTTTGATGTGGGTTCACGGTGTGGCGCATATTTGTAACAGTGTTAAATATATTTGTATGGCCACCGTCAGTGTGACCTGTGTGGCTGTTGGCTGTAGATCAAGTATGTCTTGCACTCACCAACGTGTGTCATATTACAGAGAAAAATCTTAAATTGTTTGTACAAGCATAAACCTTTATATGACAGGCTACAAATATTTTTTCAAAATACACATACATATTAAAAAAAATAAGATATTCCTTTAAATTACATACAAATCTGGTAGATTGTTAATATGGACATGGACTTTTATATAACAAGTACATGTTAAATGGAAGTTAATTACTGTAATTTTACATGAATTTGAAAGTAATTTGAGAAAACAGAAAATGATATGTATTATTGATTTGGTATTTTTCTGTAATAAAAAATAGTAATATACATAGTTTGTCAATACTGGCATATTACTTAAAATAACAGACAGTTTGTTTATTTACAGATAATGTCTTCAATTCTTCAGTTTTATAACCTATTTGAAAAAAAAAGAAAAATTACAGTAGAAATTTAGAGTAAATTAACCATAAAAATATGATTTTTTTTACAGTGTAGGCATTATTAGCCAATTTGCATGTGTTGTTTAGAAGTTATGTTTGAATACATTTGTATTGCTTTTTTAGCATTATCTCAGGATTCTAAAAAAAATGATAGTCATATTGAGTAAAAAACTAGTTTTTGCATTTGCAAGATTTACAAAAGCATATGTTTCCAGCAAAACTCCCAAAGATGCATTCTTTCAGGCATTATTAGCCATTGTTCATGTGTGGTGTAGGAATTATGTTTAAATAACTGTCATATTGAGTGTTACAGTATACAGTCATATTGAGTAAAACCAAATTTTTGTATTTGCAAACCATAAAAAAACAACTGCATCTAGTAAAACTCACATGGATTCAATATCGCAGGCATTTTTAGACATTTTGCACGTTTGGATTAGGAATTATGTTGGAGGACATTTCATTGCTTTTTTCGCATTAGCTCAGGATTCTCAGTACATTACTGTGAAATTGGGTAAAAAATTACTTTTTGTTTTTGCACATCTTACTATATGTTTTTTTTTCCAGTAAAACTCAAAATGATACATTTCTTCAGGCATTATTAGACATTTTGCCCGTGTATTGAGTAAAACCAAATGTTTGTATTTGCGAACCATAAAAAAAACAACTGTGTCTAGTAAAACTCAAATGGATTCAATATCACAGGCATTTTTACACATTTTGCACGTTTGGATTAGGAATTATGCTGGAATACATTTGTATTGCTTTTTTCTTGCAATATCTCAGACTTGTATGTACATTCTTGTCAAATTGAGTAAAAACATACTTTTTACAAAATAAAATTTTTGTAGTACCGCGAACAAAGATACATATCTCTAGGCATTATTAGTCATTTTGCATTTGTTCTTTAGAAGGGATGTTTGAAAACATTTTTATTGCTTTTGTCACATTATCTCAAGATTCTAAGAACATTATTGTCATATTGATTAAAAAACTACTTTTTGCATTTGCAAGATTTAAAAAAGCATATGTTTCGAGTAAAACTCCCAAAGATGCATTTTTTCAGGCATTATTAGCCATTTTTCATGTGTGGTGTAGGAGTTATGTAAAAATAACTGTCATATTGTATACAGTCATATTGAGTAAAACCAAATTTTTGTATTTGCAAACAATAAAAAAACAACTGTATCTAGTAGAGATGCGCGGTTTACGGTCACAACCGTGGAGTCCGCGGATAAACAGCAGGTTGGGCGGGTGACTTGACGAAAAAATATATTTTAAATAGATTCGGGCAGGTGGCGGTTGAACCATTGGGAAATATATATACATAGTTAAATGTTATGTTGAAGAGGTTCATTTAGCCTACTGACGTGTATATATAAATGGTTTATTTATATTGGTTAGTAACGTAAAGTGTTGTTCCTGGCTGTACTTGATGGTACAGTCTAGTGGTTAGGATTCAATGCGCTCACCGTCGCGATCCGGGTTTGATGCTCGGTCAAGGGAATCACTTTTTTTTACCATGAATTGATTAGCGTGGACCCCGACTTAAACAAGTTGAAAAACTTATTGGGGTGTTACCATTTAGTGGTCAATTGTACGGAATATGTACTGTACTTGGCAATCTATTAATAAAAGTATCAATCAAAACAATCCATACAACACGTCACAGACAACGTCACGCTAACATCATGTGACACTTCCTATGAAGGCTGCAGAAGCAAGGTAGCCCAAACTTGTCAGGTACAACACTTTATCTTACTAGCCTCTAAAAATCAACCATTTATAGATAGTTCAATGTTGTTACCCACATACGAAAAACGAGCAGCACCCTTTTAAACAGTATGTGGGCATACTTTTATTTTGAAGTGTCTCGTTTGGTCTGTGGACGGATATAAGGAAGCTACTTCCGGGTATGAGTACACATTTTTTTGATGCATTAGAAAGAAGAAAGAGAGCGGCTGATTGTAACAAAGACTAAAAAGTGTCACAGGGACTTTAAGCGTTTGGGATCTAAGAGCCAGAAGATCACAATTGCCTCCATCTTCTTCCGCTTATCAGAAGTGGGGTCGCGGGGGCAGCAGCCTAAGCAGGAAAGTCCAGCCTTCCCACTCCCAAGCCACTTCGTCTAGCTCCTACCCAGGGAATCCCGAAGCGTTGCCAGGCCAGCCGGGAGACAAAGTCTTCCCAGCGTGTCCTGGATCTTCCCCGTGGCCTCCTACCGGTTGGACATGCCCTAATCGCCTCCCTAGGGTGGGGTGTGGGTGGCATCCTGACCAGATGCCCGAACCACCTCATCTGGCTCCAACAGCCATACAAGTCACACTGACGGTGGCCATACAAACAAATTTTACACTGTTACAAATATGCGCCACACTGTGAACCCACATCAAACAAGAATGACAAACACATTTCGCGAGAACATCTTCACCGTAACACAAAATAAACACAAAATAACAAATACCCAGAATGCCATGCAGCGCTACTCGCCCGGGCTACACCCCCGCAACCACCAAACCCCGCCCACCTCAACCGACACATGGAGGGGGGCGGTGATGTGGGGTGGTGGCGGGGGTGTAGCCCGGAAGAGTAGCACTGCATGGAATTCTGGGTATTTGTTCTTTTGTGTTTATTTTGTGTTACGGTGAAGATGTTCTCCCAAAATGTGTTTGTCATTCTTGTTTGATGTGGGTTCACAATATGTGGTGCATATTTGTAACAATGTTAACATTTTTTGGACAGCCACCGTCAGTGTGAGCTATATAGCTGTTGATCAAGTATGTTATGGACAACCTATGACGAGCACAAAAGTCTAATAACAAAACACCACTTGCAGTACTGTCACAGCAGGCCTTAAAGATACTTGTCCAGTCGATATCGGATAGCCCTTCACTACGGTCACAGGGAGTCTCCTGTAAAGATTGGCAAGTATGTTGCCATGTCAGTATTGCCATTAAAGGAAGGTGAATTCGCTTTTCACGTAGTTTCTACACACTATAGCCCCCCGGTAAACTGAGTTTGAGATTCTTGAGCTTAATAATTCAGAAATAATCTGTAAAATAATCATGTTTTTCTGTGGAACCGCCAGCATTGTCACTCCATTAAAGTTGGTTGATCGTAATTAATTGGAAAAACTCTGTAGAAAAAAGGTATTTTTCTGCAGAACTGTTTGCATTGTCACTTTATTAAAGGTGGTTGATCTTAACAATTTAGTAAAAATCTGAAAAATGTTGATATTTTTCCACAAAACGTTTAATGAAAATTTCTGTAAATATAATGTTTTAGATCATTATTTGGTCTACAGTGTTTTATTTGGCAGCCGTAGCTACCAGTAGATTAGTTTTTTTACAGATTTTTTTTTTTTACAGTGTACCTTGTGTGTTTGAGAACCTTAAAAAATATATTTTTTCTAGTAAAACTGACAAAGATAAATGTCTATACACACACAAAAAAAAATTCTGTAAAACAAACTGTCATCTACTGGCAGATACGGCTGCCAAACGAAAACTATAAAATTTAAGTAAAACATTGCAAACCAAATAATAATCAAAAACATTATATTTACAGAAATTTTCATGAAACGTTTTGCGGAAAAATATCTTAATTTTACAGATTTTTACAATATTATTAAGGTCAACAACCTTTAATAAAGTATTGATGCAAACAGTTTTGCAGAAAAATACTTTTATTCTACAGACTTTTTCCAAATTAATATGATCAACCAACTTTAATAAAGTGACAATGCTGGTATTTCCACAGAAAAATACCATTATTTTACACTCTTTCTGAATTGTTAAAATAGGGGGCCACTGGATGCTGAAACTACATGAAAAGTGGATTCAGCTTCTTTGAATGACCATCCAGACCTAGCAACATACTCCCAATTTTAACGAGAGGCTTCCTGTGACCCTCGCAATGGATTGTCCCTATATCGACCGGACAAACATTTTAATGTGGTTCTGTGACAGCACTGCCTTCAACTTCCTTGACAACCTTTTGTGGTGTTCGCTCATTCAGCAAACCAACAGCATGCCGAGGGGGCCGCACGCATGTTATGCGAGGATTTGTTGGTTGTACAATGTTGACTACAAGACGTACTTGATTAACAGCATTACAAATCACACTGACGGGAGCTGTACAAAAAAAATTAACACTGTTACAAATATGCGCCAATATTGTGAAACCACATCAAACAAGAATGACGAACACATTTCGGGAGAACATCTTTACCGTAACACAAAATAAACACAAAAGAACAAATACCCAGAATTCCATGCAGCGCTACTCTTCCGGGCTACACCCCTGCCACCACCCCACATCACGGTCCCCCTCCTTGCGTCAGTTGAGGCGGGCGGGGTTTGGTGGTTGCGGGGGTGTAGCCCGGAAGAGTAGCGCTGCATGGCATTCTGGGTATTTGTTCTTTTGTGTTTATTTTGTGTTACGGTGAAGATGTTCTCCCGAAATGTGTTTGTCATTCTTGTTTGATGAGGGTTCACAGTGTGGCGCATATTTGTAACAGTGTGAAATTTGTTTGTACGGCCACCGTCAGTGTGACCTGTGTGGCTGTTGGCTGTTGATCAAGTATGTCTTGCACTCACCAGCGTGTGCCATATTACAGAGAAAAATGTTAAATTGTTAGTAAAAGCATAAACCTTTATATACCAGGCTTCAAATATGTTTAGCCTGACGGTACCTGTCTGCTGCCTCCGGAGGATTGTCATACTAAATGTGAAAGGTTTATAATAATAACTCCAAAACCAAACATGAAATTTGTCTTAAAAAGCCTTAATGTTGAATGTATGTGAGTTTTACCTGAATCAGGTATTTTGGAAAGAATCACAAATACAAAGCTTAGGTTTTACTGGCCTCATATTGGTCACACTCAAAATTACAGTTTTTAAAACATAACTCCAAAAATACACATGTATAATGTCTAATAATAACTGTAGAAATGCATCTTTGAGAGTTTTCCTGAAAAAAAATAATTTGGTAAGGTTTGCAAAAACTAATTTTTATTTTTTACTCAATTTGACATTTGTATTGCGAAAAAAGCAATACAAATGTATTCCAACATAATTCCTAATCCAAACGTGCAAAATGTCTAAAAATGCCTGTGATATTGAATACATGTGAGTTTTACTAGATACAGTTGTTTTTCTATGGTTTGTAAATACAAAAATGAGGTTTTACTCAATATGACTGTATACTGTAACACTCAATATGACAGTTATTTAAACATAACTCCTACACCACACATGAAAAATGGCTAATAATGCCTGAAATAATGCATCTTTGGGAGTTTTACTCGAAACATATGCTTTTTTAAATCTTGCAGATGCAAAAAGTAGTTTTTTATTCAATATGACTATAATAGTCTTAGAATCCTGAGATAATGCAAAAAAGCAAAAAAATGTATTCAAACATAACTTCAAAACAACACATGAAAAATGGCTAATAATGCCTAGGGATGTGTATTTTTGTTAGTTGTACTAGAAAAATAATCTTTTGTAGGGTTTGCAAAGACACAAGTTAGTTTTTTTTATTCAATATAACAGTGTAACTGTCATATTAAATATGAAAGGTTTATAATCATAACTCCAAAAACAAACTTGAAATTTGTCTAAAAAAGCCTGTAATGTTGAATTTATGTGGGTTTTAGCAGACTCGGGTATTTTGGAAATGTTCACAAATACAACAATTAGGTTTTGCTGGCCTCATATTGGTCACACGCAAAATGACAGTTTTTGAAACATAACTCAAAAAGTAGAAATGCAAAATGTCTAATAATGCTTGAAGAAATGTATCTTAGACAGTTTTACTGGAAAAAAACATTTGGTAAGATTTGCGAAAACAAAAAGTATTTTTTTACTAAATTTGACAGTAATGTACTTATAATCCTGAGATAATGCGAAAAAAGCAATAAAAATGTATTCCAACATAATTCCTAATCCAAACGTGCAAAATGTCTAAAAATGCCTGTGATATTAAATACATATGAGTTTTACTAGATACAGTTGTTTTTCTATTGTTTGCAAATACAAAAATGAGGTTTTACTCAATATAACTGTATACTGTAACACTCAATATGACAGTTATTTAAACATAACTCCTACACCACACATGAAAAATGGCTAATAATGCCTGAAATAATGCATCTTTTGGATTTTTACTCGAAATATATGCTTTTTTAAATCTTGCAAATGCAAAAAGTAGTTTTTTACTCAATATGAATATAATGTTCTTAGAATCCTGAGATAATAAGAAAAAAGCAATGAAAATGTATTCCAATATGATTCCTAATCCAAACGTGCAAAATGTCTAAAAATGCCTGTGATATTGAAATAATGTTAGTTTTACTAGATACAGTTGTTTTTCTATGGTTTGCAAATACAAAATTTAGGTTCTACTCAATATGTAACACTGTAACAGTTAATATGCCAGTTATTTAAACATAACTCCTACACCACACATGAAAAATAGCTAATAATGCCTGAAATAATGCATCTTTGGGAGTTTTACTCGAAAC
Source organism: Nerophis ophidion (assembly GCF_033978795.1). Lineage (NCBI taxonomy): Eukaryota > Metazoa > Chordata > Actinopteri > Syngnathiformes > Syngnathidae > Nerophis > Nerophis ophidion. The sequence continues at coordinate 29,006 of NW_026907100.1, forward strand.
ATATGCTTTTTTAAATCTTTCAAATGAGTAAAGGCGTTTTTTACTTAATATGACAATAATGTTCTTACAATCCTGACATAATGAGAAAAAAGTAATACAATTGTATTCAAACATAACTTCTAAACAGCACATGAAAAATTGCTGATAATGCCTAGAGATGTGTATTTTTGTTAGTTGTACTAGAAAAATAATCTTTTGTAAGGTTTGCAAAGACACAAGTTAGTTTTTTTTATTCAATATAACAGTGTAACTGTCATATTAATTATGAAAGGTTTATAATCTTAACTCCAAAACCAAACTTGAAATTTGTCTAAAAAATCCTGTAATATTGAATTCATGTGAGTTTTAACGGAATCAGGTATTTTGGAGAGGTTCACAAATACAAAAATTAGGTTTTACTGGCCTCATATTGGTCACACTAAAAATGACCGTTTTTGAAACATAACTCCAAAAGTAGAAATGCAACATGTCTAATAATGGCTAAAGAAATGTATCTTTGAGAGTTTTTCTGGAAAAAAAAAACATTTGGTAAGGTTGGCGAAAACAAAAAGTATTTTTCTACTAATTTGACAGTAATGTACTTTGAATCCTGAGATAATGCGAAAAAAGCAATACAAATGTATTCCAACATAACTCCTAATCCAAACGTGCAAAATGTCTAAAAATGCCTGTGATATTGAATACATGTGAGTTTCACTAGACATAGTTTTTTTTTTTATAGTTTGCAAAAAAAAAAAAGAGGTTTTACTCAATATGACTGTACACTGTAACACTCAATATGACAGTTATTTAAACATAACTCCAACACCACACATGAAAAACGGCTAATAATGCCTGAAATAATGCATCTTTGGGAGTTTTACTCGAAACATATGCTTTTTTAAATATTGCAAATGCAAAAAGTCGTTTTTTACTCAATATGACTACAAAGGCTTACAATCCTGACATAATGCAAAAAAAGTAAAAAAAAATGTATTCAAACATAACTTCTAAAAAACACATGCAAAATGGCTAATAATGCCTAGAGATATGTATTTTTGTTAGTTGTACTAGAAAAATGATCTTTTGTAAGGTTTGCAAAGACACAAGTTAGTTTTTTTATTCAATATAACTGTGTAACAGTCATACTAAATATGAAAGGTTTATAATCATAACTCCAAAACCAAACTTGAAATTTGTCTAAAAAGCCTATAATATTGAATTTATGTGAGTTTTAACAGAATCAGGTATTTTGGAGAGGTTGACAAATACAAAAATTAGGTTTTTCTGGCCTCATATTGGTCACACTCAAAATGACAGTTTTTGAAACATAACTCCAAAAGTAGAAATGCAACATGTCTAAAAATGCCTGAAGAAATGTATCTTTGAGAATTTTCTGGAAAAAAAACATTTGGTAAGGTTGGCGAAAACAAAAAGTATTTTTCTACTAATTTGACAGTAATGTACTTAGAATCCTGAGATAATGCAAAAAAAGCAATTAAAAGGTATTCCAACATAATTCCTAATTCAAACGTTAAAAATGTTTAAAAATGCCTGTGATATTGAATAAATGTGAGTTTTACTAAATATAGGTTTTTTTTATGGTTTGCAAATACAAAAATGAGGTTTTACTCAATATGACTGTGTAATGTAACACTCAATATGACAGTTGTTTAAACATAACTCCTACACCACACATGAAAAATGTCTAATAATGCCTGAAATAATGCATCTTTGGGAGTTTTACTCAAAGCATAAGCTTTTTTAAATTTTGAAAATGCAAAAAGTAGTTTTTTACTCAACATGACTATAAAGTTCTTAGATTCCTAAGATAATGCGAAAAAAGCAATAAAATAATAATTCCTAATCCAAACGTGCAAAATGTCTAAAAATGCCTTTGATATTGAATACGTGTGAGTTTTACTAGATACAGTTGTTTTTCTATGGTTTGCAAATAAAAAGTTTAGATTTTACTCAATGTGACTGTATACTGTAACACTCAATATGACAGTTATTTAAACATAACTCCTACAACACACATGGAAAATGTCTAATAATGCCTGAAGAAATGCATCTTTGAGAGTTTTCCTGGAAAAAAAACATTTGGCAAGGTTTGCAATAACAAAATATAACTTTTTACTCAATTTGACAGTAATGTACTTAGAATCCTGAGATAATGCAAAAAAAAGCAATAAAAATGTATTCAAACATAACTTCTAAACAACACATTAAAAATGGCTAATAATGCGTAGAGATGTGTAATTGTGTTAGTTGTACTAGAAAAATGATCTTTTGTAAGGTTAGGAAAGACAAAAGTTGTTTTTTTATGCAATATAACAGTGTAACTGTCATATTCAATAAGAAAGGTTTATAATCATAACCCCAAAACCAAACTTGAAATTTGTCTAAAAAAGCCTGTAATATTGAATTTATGTGAGTTTTACCAGAAACTGGTATTTTGGAAAGAATCACAAATACAAACATTGGGTTTTACTGGCCTCATATTGGTCACTAATAATGCCTGAAGAAATGCATCTTTGAGAGTTTTCCTGAAGAAAAAAACATTTGGCAAGGTTTGCAAAAACAAAATGCATTTTTTTTTACTCAATTTGACAGTAATATACTTAGAATCCTGAGATAAAGCAGGAAAAAAAACAATAAAAATGTATTCAAACATAATTCCTAATCCAAACGTGCAAAATGTCTAAAAATGCCTATGATATTGAATATGTGCGAGTTTTACTAGATGCAGTTGTTTTTCTATGGTTTGCAAATACAAAAATGAGATTTTAGTCAATATGACAGTATACTGTAACACTCAATATGACTGTTATTTAAACATAGTTCCTACATCACATTTTGCACGTTTGGATTAGGAATTATGATGGAATACATTTGTATTGCTTTTTTTTTGCAATATCTCAGAATTGTATGTACATTCTTGTCAAATTGAGTAAAAACATACTTTTTACAAAATGTTATTTTTCTAGTACCGCTAACAAAGATACATATCTCCAGGCATTATTAGTCATTTTGCATTTGTTGTTTAGAAGGGATGTTTGAAAACATTTTTATTGCTTTTGTCACATTATCTCAAGATTCTAAGAACATTATCGTCATATTGAGTAAAAAACTACTTTTTGCATTTGCAAGATTTAAAAAAGCATATGTTTCGAGTAAAACTCCCAAAGGTGCATTTTTTCAGGCATTATTAGCCATTTTTCATGTGTGGTGTAAGAGTTATGTAAAAATGACTGTCATATTGTATACAGTCATATTGAGTAAAACCAAATCTTTGTCTTTGCAAACAATAAAAAAACAACTGTATCTAGTAGAGATGCGCGGTTTACGGTCACAACCGTGGAGTCCGCGGATAAACAGCAGGTCGGGCGGGTGAATTGACGAAAAAATATATTTTAAATAGATTCGGGCAGGTGGCGGTTGAACCATTGGGAAATATATATACATAGTGAAATGTTATGTTGAAGAGTTTCATTTAGCCTACTGACGTGTATATATAAATGGTTTATTTATATTGGTTAGTAACGTAAAGTGTTGTTCCTGGCTGTACTTGATGGTACAGTCTAGTGGTTAGGATTCAATGCGCTCACCGTTGCGATCCGGGTTTGATGCTCAGTGAAGGAAATCACTTTTTTTTAACCATGAATTGATTAGCGTGGACCCCGACTTAAACAAGTTGAAAAACTTATTGGGGTGTTACCATTTAGTGGTCAATTGTACGGGCCTCATATTAGCCACACTCAAAATGACGGTTTTTGAAACAAAACTCCAAAAATATGCATGCAAAAAATGAAAAAATGCATCTTTGAGAGTTTTCCTGAAAAAACAAAATATAATGTTTTACTCAATTTGACAATGTTCTTAGAATCCTGAAATAAAGCGAAAAAAAAACAATAAAAATGTATTCCAACATAATTCCTAATCCAAACGTGCAAAATGTCTAAAAATGCCTATGATATTGAATACATGTGAGTTTTACTAGATACAGTTGTTTTTCTATGGTTTGCAAATACAAAAATGAGGTTTTAGTCAATATGACTGTATACTGTAACACTCAATATATCAGTTATTTAAACATAAATCCTACACAACACATGAAAAATGGCTAATAGTGCCTGAAATAATGCATCTTTGGGAGTTTTACTGGAAGCAAATGCTTTTTTAAATTTTGCAAATGCAAAAAGTAGTTTTTTACTCAATTTGACAGTAATGCACTTAGAATCCTGAGATAAAGCGAAAACAAAAAATGTAAATGTATTCCATCATAATTCCTAATCCAAACGTGCAAAATGTCTAAAAATGTCTGTGATATTGAATTAATGTTCGTTTTACTAGATACAGTTCTATGGCTTGCAAATACAAAATTTAGGTTTTACTCAATATGACTGTATACTTTAACACTCAATTTGACAGTTATTTAAACATAACTCCTACACCACACATGCAAAATGTCTAATAATGCCTGAAGAAATGCATCTTTGAGAGTTTTCCTGAAAAAAAGAAACATTTGGCAAGGTTTGCAAAAACAAAATATAATTTTTTACTTAATTTGACAGTAATGTACTTAGAATCCCGAGATAAAGCGAAAAAAACAATAAAAATGTATTCAAACATAATTCCTAATCCAAACGTGCAAAATGTCTAAAAATGCCTGTGATAAGGAACACATGTTAGTTTTACTAGATACAGTTGTTTTTCTATGGTTTGCAAATACAAAAATGAGGTCTTAGTCAATATGAATGTATACTGTAACACTCAATATGACAGTTATTTAAACATAGTTCCTACACCACACATGAAAAATGGCTAATAATGCCTGAAATAATGCATCTTTTGGAGTTGTACTCGAAGCATTAGCTTTTTTAAATTTTGCAAAAGCAAAAAGTAGTTTTTTACTCAACATGACTATAATGTTCTTAGATTCCTGAGATAATGCGAAAAAAGCAATAAAAACATAACTCCTAATCCAAACGTGCAAAATGTCTAAAAATGCCTGTGATATTGAATACATGTGAGTTTTATTAGACAGAGTTGTTGTTTTTTATTGTTTGCAAAAACAAAAATGAGGTTTTACTCAATATGACTGTATACTGTAACACTCAATATGACAGTTATTTAAACATAACTCCAACACCACACATGAAAAACGGCTAATAATGCCTGAAATAATGCATCTTTGGGAGTTTTACTCGAAACATATGCTTTTTTAAATATTGCAAATGCAAAAAGTAGTTTTTTATTCAATATGACTACAAAGGCTTACAATCCTGACATAAGTAAAAAAAAATGTATTCAAACATAACTTCTAAAAAGCACATGCAAAATGGCTAATAATGCCTAGAGGTATGTATTTTTGTTGGTTGTACTAGAAAAAATATATTTTGTAAGGTTTGCAAAGACACAAGTTAGTTTTTTGATTCAATATAACAGTTTTAACAGTCATACTTTAGTATGACTGTTATAAAAGGTTTATAATCATAACTCCAAAACCAAACTTGAAATTTGTCTAAAAAGCCTATAATATTGAATTTATGTGAGTTTTAACAGAATCAGGTATTTTGGAGAGGTTCACAAATACAAAAATTTGGTTTTCCTGGCCTCATATTGGTCACACTCAAAACGACAGTTTTTGAAACATAACTCCAAAAGTAGAGATGCAACGTGTCTAAAAATGCCTCAAGAAATATTATCTTTGAGAGTTTTTCTGGAAAAAATACATTTGGTAAGGTTGGCGAAAACAAAAAGTATTTTTCTACTAATTTGACAGTAATGTACTTAGAATCCTGAGATAATGCAAAAAAAGCAATTAAAAGGTATTCCAACATAATTCCTAATTCAAACGTTCAAAATGTCTAAAAATGCCTGTGCTATTGAATAAATGTGAGTTTTACTAGATATAGGTTTTTTTTATGGTTTGCAAATACAAAAATGAGGTTTTACTCAATATGACTGTATAATGTAATACTCAATATGACAGTTATTTAAACATAACTCCTACACCACACATGAAAAATGTCTAATAATGCCTGAAATAATGCATCTTTGGGAGTTTTACTCAAAGCATAAGCTTTTTTTAATTTTGCAAATGCAAAAAGTTGTTTTTTACTCAACATGACTATAATGCTCTTAGATTCCTGAGATAATGCAAAAAAAGCAATTAAAATGTATTCAACAAAACTCCTAATCCAAACGTGCAAAATGTCCTAAAATGCCTGTGATATTGAATTAATGTTAGTTTTACTAGATACAGTTGTTTTTCTATGGTTTGCAAATACAAAATTTAGGTTTTACTCAATGTGACTGTATACTGTAACACTCAATATGACAGTTATTTAAACATAACTCCTACACCACACATGCAAAATGTCTAATAATGCCTGAAGAAATGCATCTTTGAGAGTTTTCCTGAAAAAAAAAACTTTTGGCAAGGTTTGCAAAAAACCAAAAAATAATGTTTTACTCAATTTGACAGTAATGTACTTAGAATCCTGAGATAATGCAAAAAAAAGCAATAAAAATTTATTCAAACATAACTTCCAAACAACGCATGTAATATGGCTGATAATGCCTAGAGATGTGTATTTTTGTTAGTTGTACTAGAAAATTGATCTTTTGTAGGGTTAGCAAAGACACAAGTTAGTTTTTTTATTCCATATAACAGTGTAACTGTCATACTAAATATGAAAGGTTTATAATCGTAACTCCAAAACCAAACTTGAAATTTGTCTAAAAAAGCCTGTAATATTGAATTTACGTGAGTTTTACCAGAATCGGGTATTTTGGAAAGAATCACAATGACAAACATTCGGTTTTACTGGCCTCATATTGGTCACACTCAAAATGACAGTTTTTGAAACAAAAATCCAAAAATATGCATGCAAAATGTCTAATAATGCCTGAAAAAAGGCATCTTTGAGAGTTTTCCTGAAAAAAAAAACATTTGACAAGGTCTGCAAAAACAAAATATATTTTTTTACTCAATTTGACAGTAATGTACTTAGAATCCTGAGATAAGGCAAAAAAAAAACAATAAAAATGTATTCCAACATAACTCCTAATCCAAACGTGCAAAATGTCTAAAAATGCCTGTGATATTGAATAATTGTTAGTTTTACTAAATACAGTTGTTTTTTTATGGTTTGCAAATTTAAAATTTAGGTTTTATTCAATATGACTGTATACTGTAACACTCAATATAACAGTTATTTAAACATAAATCCCACACAACACATGGAAAATGGCTAATAATGCCTGAAATAATGCATATTTTGGAGTTTTACTGGAAGCATATGCTTTTTTAAATTTTGCAAATGCAAAAAGTAGTTTTTTACTCAATATGACTATAATATTCTTAGAATCCTGAGATAATGCGAAAAAAGCAATAAAAATGTATTCCAACATAACTCCTAATCCAAACGTGCAAAATGTCTAAAAATGCCTGTGATATTGAATAAGTGTTAGTTTTACTAAATACAGTTGTTTTTTAATGGTTTGCAAATTTAAAATTTAGGTTTTACTCAATATGACTTTATACTGTAACACTCAATATGACAGTTATTTAAACATAACTCCTACACCACACATGAAAAATGGCTAATAATGCCTGAAATAATGCATCTTTGGGAGTTTTACTCGAAACATATGCTTTTTTAAATCTTGCAAATGCAAAAAGTAGTTTTTATTCAATATGACTATAATAGTCTTAGAATCCTGAGATAATGCGAAAAAAGCAATAAAATATATTCAAACATAACTTTTAAACAACACATGCCAAATGGCTAATAATGCCTAGAGATATGTATTTTTGTTAGTTGTACTAGAAAAATGATCTTTTGTAAGGTTTGCAAAGACACAAGTTAGTTTTTTTATTCCATATAACAGTGTAACTGTCATACTAAATACGAAAGGTTTATAATCATAACTCCAAAACCAAACTTGAAATTTGTCTAAAAAAGCCTGTAATATATAATTTACGTGAGTTTTACGAGAATCGGGTATTTTGGAAAGAATCACAAATACAAACATTGGGTTTTACTGGCCACATATTGGTCACACTCAAAATGACAGTTTTTGAAACAAAACTCCAAAAACATGCATGCAAAATGTCTAATAATGCCTGAAGAAATGCATCTTTGAGAGTTTTCCTGAAAAAAAAAAAACATTTGGCAATATTTGCAAAAACAAAATATAATTTTTTACTCAATTTGACAGTAATGTACTTAGAATCCTGAGATAAAGCGAAAAAAACAATAAAAATGTATTCCAACATAATTCCTAATCCAAACGTGCAAAATGTCTAAAAAAGTCTCTGATATTGAATACATGTGAGTTTTACTAGATACAGTTGTTTTTCTATGGTTTGCAAATACAAAAATGAGGGTTTAGTCAATATGACTGTATACTGTAACACTCAATATAACAGTTATTTAAACATAAATCCCACACAACACATGAAAAATGGCTAATAATGCCTGAAATAATGCATATTTTGGAGTTTTACTGGAAGCATATGCTTTTTTAAATTTTGCAAATGCAAAAAGTAGTTTTTTACTCAATATGACTATAATATTCTTAGAATCCTGAGATAATGCGAAAAAAGCAATAAAAATGTATTCCAACATAACTCCTAATCCAAACGTGCAAAATGTCTAAAAATGCCTGTGATATTGAATAATTGTTAGTTTTACTAAATACAGTTGTTTTTTAATGGTTTGCAAATACAAAATTTAGGTTTTACTCAATATGACTGTATACTGTAACACTCAATATGACAGTTATTTAAACATAAGTCTTACACCACACATGGAAAATAGCTAATAATGCCTGAAATAATGCATCTTTGGGGGTTTCACTCGAAGCATATGCTTTTTTAAATCTTGCAAATGCAAAAAGTAGTTTTTTTCTCAATATGACTATAATGTTCTTAGAATCCTGAGATAATGCGAAAAAAGCAATAAAAATGTATTCCAACATAACTCCTAATCCAAACGTGCAAAATGTCTAAAAATGCCTGTGATAAGGAATACATGTTAGTTTTACTAGATACAGTTGTTTTTCTATGGTTTGCAAGTACAAAATGTAGGTTTTAATCAATATGACTGTATACTGTAACACTCAATATAACAGTTATTGAAACATAAATCCCACACAACACATGAAAAATGGCTAATAATGCCTGAAATAATGCATATTTTGGAGTTTTACTGGAAGCATATGCTTTTTTAAATTTTGCAAATGCAAAAAGTATTTTTTTACTCAATATGACTATAATATTCTTAGAATCCTGAGATAATGCGAAAAAAGCAATAAAAATGTATTCCAACATAACTCCTAATCCAAACGTGCAAAATGTCTAAAAATGCCTGTGATATTGAATAATTGTTAGTTTTACTAAATACAGTTGTTTTTTTATGGTTTGCAAATACAAAATTTAGGTTTTACTCAATATGACTGTATACTGTAACACTCAATATGACAGTTATTTAAACATAAGTCCTACACCACACATGGAAAATGGCTAATAATGCCTGAAATAATGCATCTTTGGGGGTTTCACTCGAGGCATATGCTTTTTTAAATCTTGCAAATGCAAAAAGTAGTTTTTTTCTCAACATGACTATAATTTTCTTAGAATCCTGAGATAATGCGAAAAAAGCAATAAAAATGAATTCCAACATAACTCCTAATCCAAACGTGCAAAATGTCTAAAAATGCCTGTGATAAGGAATACATGTTAGTTTTACTAGATACAGTTGTTTTTCTATGGTTTGCAAATACAAAATGTAGGTTTTACTCAATAAGACTGTATACTGTAACACTCAATATGACAGTTATTTAAACATAACTCCTACACCACACATGAAAAATGGCTAATAATGCCTGAAATAATGCATCTTTGGGAGTTTTACTCGAAACATATGGTTTTTTAAATCTTGCAAATGCAAAAAGTAGTTTTTATTCAATATGACTATAATAGTCTTAGAATCCTGAGATAATGCGAAAAAAGCAATAAAATGTATTCAAACATAACTTTTAAACAACACATGCAAAATGGCTAATAATGCCTAGAGATATGTATTTTTGTTAGTTGTACTAGAAAAATGATCTTTTGTAAGGTTTGCAAAGACACAAGTTAGTTTTTTTATTCCATATAACAGTGTAACTGTCATACTAAATATGAAAGGTTTATAATCATAACTCCAAAACCAAACTTGAAATTTGTCTAAAAAAGCCTGTAATATATAATTTACGTGAGTTTTACCAGAATCGGGTATTTTGGAAAGAATCACAAATACAAACATTGGGTTTTACTGGCCTCATATTGGTCACACTCAAAATGACAGTTTTTGAAACAAAACTCCAAAAATATGCAATCAAAATGTCTAATAATGCCTGAAGAAATGCATCTTTGAGAGTTTTCCTGAAGAAAAAAAAACATTTGGCAATATTTGCAAAAACAAAATATAATTTTTTACTCAATTTGACAGTAATGTACTTAGAATCCTGAGATAAAGCGAAAAAAACAATAAAAATGTATTCCAACATAATTCCTAATCCAAACGTGCAAAATGTCTAAAAAAGTCTCTGATATTGAATACATGTGAGTTTTACTAGATACAGTTGTTTTTCTATGGTTTGCAAATAGAAAAATGAGGGTTTAGTCAATATGACTGTATGCTGTAACACTCAATATAACAGTTATTTAAACATAAATCCCACACAACACATGAAAAATGGCTAATATTGTCTGAAATAATGCATATTTTGGAGTTTTACTGGAAGCATATGCTTTTTTAAATTTTGCAAATGCAAAAAGTAGTTTTTTACTCAATATGACTATAATATTCTTAGAATCCTGAGATAATGCGAAAAAAGCAATAAAAATGTATTCCAACATAACTCCTAATCCAAACGTGCAAAATGTCTAAAAATGCCTGTGATATTGAATAATTGTTAGTTTTATTAAATACAGTTGTTTTTTTATGGTTTGCAAATACAAAATTTAGGTTTTACTCAATATGACTGTATACTGTAACACTCAATATGACAGTTATTTAAACATAAGTCCTACACCACACATGGAAAATGGCTAATAATGCCTGAAATAATGCATCTTTGGGGGTTTCACTCGAAGCATATGCTTTTTTAAATCTTGCAAATGCAAAAAGTAGTTTTTTTCTCAATATGACTATAATTTTCTTAGAATCCTGAGATAATGCGAAAAAAGCAATAAAAATGTATTCCAACATAACACCTAATCCAAACGTGCAAAATGTCTAAAAATGCCTGTGATAAGGAATACATGTTAGTTTTACTAGATACAGTTGTTTTTCTATGGTTTGCAAATACAAAATGTAGGTTTTACTCAATATGACTGTATACTGTAACACTCAATATGACAGTTATTTAAACATAACTCCTACACCACACATGAAAAATGGCTAATAATGCCTGAAATAATGCATCTTTGGGAGTTTTACTCGAAACATATGCTTTTTTAAATCTTGCAAATGCAAAAAGTAGTTTTTATTCATTATGACTATAATAGTCTTAGAATCCCGAGATAATGCGAAACAAGCAATAAAATGTATTCAAACATAACTTTTAAACAACACATGCAAAATGGCTAATAATGCCTAGAGATATGTATTTTTGTTAGTTGTACTAGAAAAATGATCTTTTTTAAGGTTTGCAAAGACACAAGTTAGTTTTTTTATTCCATATAACAGTGTAACTGTCATACTAAATATGAAAGGTTTATAATCATAACTCCAAAACCAAACTTGAAATTTGTCTAAAAAAGCCTGTAATATATAATTTACGTGAGTTTTACCAGAATCGGGTATTTTGGAAAGAATCACAAATACAAACATTGGGTTTGTCTGGCCTCATATTGGTCACACTCAAAATGACAGTTTTTGAAACAAAACTCCTAAAATATGCATGCAAAATGTCTAATAATGCCTGAAGAAATGCATCTTTGAGAGTTTTCCTGAAAAAAAACAAACATTTGGCAATATTTGCAGAAAACAAATATAATTTTTTACTCAATTTGACAGTAATGTACTTAGAATCCTGAGATAAAGCGAAAAAAACTATAAAAATGTATTCCAACATAATTCCTAATCCAAACGTGCAAAATGTCTAAAAAAGTCTCTGATATTGAATACATGTGAGTTTTACTAGATACAGTTGTTTTTCTATGGTTTGCAAATAGAAAAATTAGGGTTTAGTCAATATGACTGTATACTGTAACACTCAATATAACAGTTATTTAAACATAAATCCCACACAACACATGAAAAATGGCAAATAATGCCTGAAATAATGCATATTTTGGAGTTTTACTGGAAGCATATGCTTTTTTAAATTTTGCAAATGCAAAAAGTGGTTTTTTACTCAATATGACTATAATATTCTTAGAATCCTGAGATAATGCGAAAAAAGCAATAAAAATGTATTCCGACATAACTCCTAATCCAAACGTGCAAAATGTCTAAAAATGCCTGTGATATTGAATAATTGTTAGTTTTACTAAATACAGTTTTTTTTTTATGGTTTGCAAATACAAAATTTAGGTTTTACTCAATATGACTGTATACTGTAACACTCAATATGACAGTTATTTAAACATAAGTCCTACACCACACATGGAAAATGGCTAATAATGCCTGAAATAATGCATCTTTGGGGGTTTCACTCGAGGCATATGCTTTTTTAAATCTTGCAAATGCAAAAAGTAGTTTTTTTCTCAACATGACTATAATTTTCTTAGAATCCTGAGATAATGCGAAAAAAGCAATAAAAATGAATTCCAACATAACTCCTAATCCAAACGTGCAAAATGTCTAAAAATGCCTGTGATAAGGAATACATGTTAGTTTTACTAGATACAGTTGTTTTTCTATGGTTTGCAAATACAAAATGTAGGTTTTACTCAATAAGACTGTATATTGTAACACTCAATATGACAGTTATTTAAACATAACTCCTACACCACACATGAAAAATGGCTAATAATGCCTGAAATAATGCATCTTTGGGAGTTTTACTCGAAACATATGGTTTTTTAAATCTTGCAAATGCAAAAAGTAGTTTTTATTCAATATGACTATAATAGTCTTAGAATCCTGAGATAATGCGAAAAAAGCAATAAAATGTATTCAAACATAACTTTTAAACAACACATGCAAAATGGCTAATAATGCCTAGAGATATGTATTTTTGTTAGTTGTACTAGAAAAATGATCTTTTGTAAGGTTTGCAAAGACACAAGTTAGTTTTTTTATTCCATATAACAGTGTAACTGTCATACTAAATATGAAAGGTTTATAATCATAACTCCAAAACCAAACTTGAAATTTGTCTAAAAAAGCCTGTAATATATAATTTACGTGAGTTTTACCAGAATCGGGTATTTTGGAAAGAATCACAAATACAAACATTGGGTTTTACTGGCCTCATATTGGTCACACTCAAAATGACAGTTTTTGAAACAAAACTCCAAAAATATGCAATCAAAATGTCTAATAATGCCTGAAGAAATGCATCTTTGAGAGTTTTCCTGAAGAAAAAAAAACATTTGGCAATATTTGCAAAAACAAAATATAATTTTTTACTCAATTTGACAGTAATGTACTTAGAATCCTGAGATAAAGCGAAAAAAACAATAAAAATGTATTCCAACATAATTCCTAATCCAAACGTGCAAAATGTCTAAAAAAGTCTCTGATATTGAATACATGTGAGTTTTACTAGATACAGTTGTTTTTCTATGGTTTGCAAATAGAAAAATGAGGGTTTAGTCAATATGAATGTATGCTGTAACACTCAATATAACAGTTATTTAAACATAAATCCCACACAACACATGAAAAATGGCTAATATTGTCTGAAATAATGCATATTTTGGAGTTTTACTGGAAGCATATGCTTATTTAAATTTTGCAAATGCAAAAAGTAGTTTTTTACTCAATATGACTATAATATTCTTAGAATCCTGAGATAATGCGAAAAAAGCAATAAAAATGTATTCCAACATAACTCCTAATCCAAACGTGCAAAATGTCTAAAAATGCCTGTGATATTGAATAATTGTTAGTTTTATTAAATACAGTTGTTTTTTTATGGTTTGCAAATACAAAATTTAGGTTTTACTCAATATGACTGTACACTGTAACACTCAATATGACAGTTATTTAAACATAACTCCTACACCACACATGAAAAATGTCTAATAATGCCTGAAATAATGCATCTTTGGGAGTTTTACTCAAAGCATAAGCTTTTTTAAATTTTGAAAATGCAAAAAGTAGTTTTTTACTCAACATGACTATAAAGTTCTTAGATTCCTAAGATAATGCGAAAAAAGCAATAAAATAATAATTCCTAATCCAAACGTGCAAAATGTCTAAAAATGCCTTTGATATTGAATACGTGTGAGTTTTACTAGATACAGTTGTTTTTCTATGGTTTGCAAATAAAAAGTTTAGATTTTACTCAATGTGACTGTATACTGTAACACTCAATATGACAGTTATTTAAACATAACTCCTACAACACACATGGAAAATGTCTAATAATGCCTGAAGAAATGCATCTTTGAGAGTTTTCCTGGAAAAAAAACATTTGGCAAGGTTTGCAATAACAAAATATAACTTTTTACTCAATTTGACAGTAATGTACTTAGAATCCTGAGATAATGCAAAAAAAAGCAATAAAAATGTATTCAAACATAACTTCTAAACAACACATTAAAAATGGCTAATAATGCGTAGAGATGTGTAATTGTGTTAGTTGTACTAGAAAAATGATCTTTTGTAAGGTTAGGAAAGACAAAAGTTGTTTTTTTATGCAATATAACAGTGTAACTGTCATATTCAATAAGAAAGGTTTATAATCATAACCCCAAAACCAAACTTGAAATTTGTCTAAAAAAGCCTGTAATATTGAATTTATGTGAGTTTTACCAGAAACTGGTATTTTGGAAAGAATCACAAATACAAACATTGGGTTTTACTGGCCTCATATTGGTCACTAATAATGCCTGAAGAAATGCATCTTTGAGAGTTTTCCTGAAGAAAAAAACATTTGGCAAGGTTTGCAAAAACAAAATGCATTTTTTTTTACTCAATTTGACAGTAATATACTTAGAATCCTGAGATAAAGCAGGAAAAAAAACAATAAAAATGTATTCAAACATAATTCCTAATCCAAACGTGCAAAATGTCTAAAAATGCCTATGATATTGAATATGTGCGAGTTTTACTAGATGCAGTTGTTTTTCTATGGTTTGCAAATACAAAAATGAGATTTTAGTCAATATGACAGTATACTGTAACACTCAATATGACTGTTATTTAAACATAGTTCCTACATCACATTTTGCACGTTTGGATTAGGAATTATGATGGAATACATTTGTATTGCTTTTTTTTTGCAATATCTCAGAATTGTATGTACATTCTTGTCAAATTGAGTAAAAACATACTTTTTACAAAATGTTATTTTTCTAGTACCGCTAACAAAGATACATATCTCCAGGCATTATTAGTCATTTTGCATTTGTTGTTTAGAAGGGATGTTTGAAAACATTTTTATTGCTTTTGTCACATTATCTCAAGATTCTAAGAACATTATCGTCATATTGAGTAAAAAACTACTTTTTGCATTTGCAAGATTTAAAAAAGCATATGTTTCGAGTAAAACTCCCAAAGGTGCATTTTTTCAGGCATTATTAGCCATTTTTCATGTGTGGTGTAAGAGTTATGTAAAAATGACTGTCATATTGTATACAGTCATATTGAGTAAAACCAAATCTTTGTCTTTGCAAACAATAAAAAAACAACTGTATCTAGTAGAGATGCGCGGTTTACGGTCACAACCGTGGAGTCCGCGGATAAACAGCAGGTCGGGCGGGTGAATTGACGAAAAAATATATTTTAAATAGATTCGGGCAGGTGGCGGTTGAACCATTGGGAAATATATATACATAGTGAAATGTTATGTTGAAGAGTTTCATTTAGCCTACTGACGTGTATATATAAATGGTTTATTTATATTGGTTAGTAACGTAAAGTGTTGTTCCTGGCTGTACTTGATGGTACAGTCTAGTGGTTAGGATTCAATGCGCTCACCGTTGCGATCCGGGTTTGATGCTCAGTGAAGGAAATCACTTTTTTTTAACCATGAATTGATTAGCGTGGACCCCGACTTAAACAAGTTGAAAAACTTATTGGGGTGTTACCATTTAGTGGTCAATTGTACGGGCCTCATATTAGCCACACTCAAAATGACGGTTTTTGAAACAAAACTCCAAAAATATGCATGCAAAAAATGAAAAAATGCATCTTTGAGAGTTTTCCTGAAAAAACAAAATATAATGTTTTACTCAATTTGACAATGTTCTTAGAATCCTGAAATAAAGCGAAAAAAAACAATAAAAATGTATTCCAACATAATTCCTAATCCAAACGTGCAAAATGTCTAAAAATGCCTATGATATTGAATACATGTGAGTTTTACTAGATACAGTTGTTTTTTCTATGGTTTGCAAATACAAAAATGAGGTTTTAGTCAATATGACTGTATACTGTAACACTCAATATATCAGTTATTTAAACATAAATCCTACACAACACATGAAAAATGGCTAATAGTGCCTGAAATAATGCATCTTTGGGAGTTTTACTGGAAGCAAATGCTTTTTTAAATTTTGCAAATGCAAAAAGTAGTTTTTTACTCAATTTGACAGTAATGCACTTAGAATCCTGAGATAAAGCGAAAACAAAAAATGTAAATGTATTCCATCATAATTCCTAATCCAAACGTGCAAAATGTCTAAAAATGTCTGTGATATTGAATTAATGTTCGTTTTACTAGATACAGTTCTATGGCTTGCAAATACAAAATTTAGGTTTTACTCAATATGACTGTATACTTTAACACTCAATTTGACAGTTATTTAAACATAACTCCTACACCACACATGCAAAATGTCTAATAATGCCTGAAGAAATGCATCTTTGAGAGTTTTCCTGAAAAAAAGAAACATTTGGCAAGGTTTGCAAAAACAAAATATAATTTTTTACTTAATTTGACAGTAATGTACTTAGAATCCCGAGATAAAGCGAAAAAAACAATAAAAATGTATTCAAACATAATTCCTAATCCAAACGTGCAAAATGTCTAAAAATGCCTGTGATAAGGAACACATGTTAGTTTTACTAGATACAGTTGTTTTTCTATGGTTTGCAAATACAAAAATGAGGTCTTAGTCAATATGAATGTATACTGTAACACTCAATATGACAGTTATTTAAACATAGTTCCTACACCACACATGAAAAATGGCTAATAATGCCTGAAATAATGCATCTTTTGGAGTTGTACTCGAAGCATTAGCTTTTTTAAATTTTGCAAAAGCAAAAAGTAGTTTTTTTCTCAATATGACTATAATGTTCTTAGAATCCTGAGATAATGCGAAAAAAGCAATAAAAATGTATTCCAACATAACACCTACTCCAAACGTGCAAAATGTCTAAAAATGCCTGTGATAAGGAATACATGTTAGTTTTACTAGATACAGTTGTTTTTCTATGGTTTGCAAATACAAAATGTAGGTTTTACTCAATATGACTGTATACTGTAACACTCAATATGACAGTTATTTAAACATAACTCCTACACCACACATGAAAAATGGCTAATAATGCCTGAAATAATGCATCTTTGGGAGTTTTACTCGAAACATATGCTTTTTTAAATCTTGCAAATGCAAAAAGTAGTTTTTATTCATTATGACTATAATAGTCTTAGAATCCCGAGATAATGCGAAAAAAGCAATAAAATGTATTCAAACATAACTTTTAAACAACACATGCAAAATGGCTAATAATGCCTAGAGATATGTATTTTTGTTAGTTGTACTAGAAAAATGATCTTTTTTAAGGTTTGCAAAGACACAAGTTAGTTTTTTTTATTCCATATAACAGTGTAACTGTCATACTAAATATGAAAGGTTTATAATCATAACTCCAAAACCAAACTTGAAATTTGTCTAAAAAAGCCTGTAATATATAATTTACGTGAGTTTTACCAGAATCGGGTATTTTGGAAAGAATCACAAATACAAACATTGGGTTTTACTGGCCTCATATTGGTCACACTCAAAATGACAGTTTTTGAAACAAAACTCCTAAAATATGCATGCAAAATGTCTAATAATGCCTGAAGAAATGCATCTTTGAGAGTTTTCCTGAAAAAAAACAAACATTTGGCAATATTTGCAGAAAACAAAATATAATTTTTTACTCAATTTGACAGTAATGTACTTAGAATCCTGAGATAAAGCGAAAAAAACTATAAAAATGTATTCCAACATAATTCCTAATCCAAACGTGCAAAATGTCTAAAAAAGTCTCTGATATTGAATACATGTGAGTTTTACTAGATACAGTTGTTTTTCTATGGTTTGCAAATAGAAAAATGAGGGTTTAGTCAATATGACTGTATACTGTAACACTCAATATAACAGTTATTTAAACATAAATCCCACACAACACATGAAAAATGGCAAATAATGCCTGAAATAATGCATATTTTGGAGTTTTACTGGAAGCATATGCTTTTTTAAATTTTGCAAATGCAAAAAGTGTTTTTTTACTCAATATGACTATAATATTCTTAGAATCCTGAGATAATGCGAAAAAAGCAATAAAAATGTATTCCGACATAACTCCTAATCCAAACGTGCAAAATGTCTAAAAATGCCTGTGATATTGAATAATTGTTAGTTTTACTAAATACAGTTGTTTTTTTATGGTTTGCAAATACAAAATTTAGGTTTTACTCAATATGACTGTATACTGTAACACTCAATATGACAGTTATTTAAACATAAGTCCTACACCACACATGGAAAATGGCTAATAATGCCTGAAATAATGCATCTTTGGGGGTTTCACTCGAAGCATATGCTTTTTTAAATCTTGCAAATGCAAAAAGTAGTTTTTTTCTCAATATGACTATAATGTTCTTAGAATCCTGAGATAATGCGAAAAAAGTAATTAAAATGTATTCCAACATAACTCCTAATCCAAACGTGCAAAATGTCTAAAAATTTCTGTGATAAGGATTACATGTTAGTTTTACTAGATACAGTTGTTTTTCTATGGTATGCAAATACAAAATGTAGGTTTTACTCAATATGACTGTATACTGTAACACTCAATATGATAGTTATTTAAACATAACTCCTACACCACACATGAAAAATGGCTAATAATGCCTGAAATAATGCATCTTTGGGAGTTTTACTCGAAACATATGCTTTTTTAAATCTTGCAAATGCAAAAAGTAGTTTTTATTCAATATGACTATAATAGTCTTAGAATCCTGAGATAATGCGAAAAAAGCAATAAAATGTATTCAAACATAACTTTTAAACAACACATGCAAAATGGCTAATGCCTAGAGATATGTATTTTTGTTAGTTGTACTAGAAAAATTATCTTTTGTAAGGTTTGCAAAGACACAAGTTAGTTTTTTTATTCCATATAACAGTGTAACTGTCATACTAAATATGAAAGGTTTATAATCATAACTCCAAAACCAAACTTGAAATTTGTCTAAAAATGCCTGTAATATATAATTTACGTGAGTTTTACAAGAATTGGGTATTTTGGAAAGAATCACAAATACAAACATTATGAAATATTGACTAAACCCTCATTTTTCTATTTGCAAACCATAGAAAAACAACTGTATCTAGTAAAACTCACATGTATTCAATATCAGAGACTTTTTTAGACATTTTGCACGTTTGGATTAGGAATTATGTTGGAATACATTTTTATTGTTTTTTTCGCTTTATCTCAGGATTCTAAGTACATTACTGTCAAATTGAGTAAAAAATTATATTTTGTTTTTGCAAATATTGCCAAATGTTTTTTTTTTTTCAGGAAAACTCTCAAAGATGCATTTCTTCAGGCATTATTAGACATTTTGCATGCATATTTTTGGAGTTTTGTTTCAAAAACTGTCATTTTGAGTGTGACCAATATGAGGCCAGTAAAACCCAATGTTTGTATTTGTGATTCTTTCCAAAATACCCGATTCTGGTAAAACTCACATAAATTCAATATTACAGGCTTTTTTAGACAAATTTCACGTTTAGTTTTGGAGTTATGATTATAAACCTCTCATATTTAGTATGACAGTTGAACTGTTATATTGAATAAAAAAACTAACTTGTGTCTTTGCAAACCTTACAAAAGATCATTTTTCTAGTACAACTAACAAAAATACATATCTCTAGGCATTATTAGCCATTTTGCATGTGTTCTTTAAAAGTTATGTTTGAATACATTTTATTGCTTTTTTCGCATTATCTCAGGATTCTAAGAATATTATAGTCATATTGAATAAAAACTACTTTTTGCATTTGCAAAATTTAAAAAAGCATATGCTTCCAGTAAAACTCCAAAATATGCATTATTTCAGGCATTATTAGCCATTTTTCATGTGTTGTGTGGGATTTATGTTTAAATAACTGTTATATTGAGTGTTACAGTATACAGTCATATTGATTAAAACCTACATTTTGTATTTGCAAACCATAGAAAAATAACTGTATCTAGTAAAACTAACATGTATTCCTTATCACAGGCATTTTTAGACATTTTGCACGTTTGGATTAGGAGTTATGTTGGAATACATTTTTATTGCTTTTTTCGCATTATCTCAGGATTCTAAGAACATTATAGTCATATTGAGAAAAAAACTACTTTTTGCATTTGCAAGATTTAAAAAAGCATATGCTTCGAGTGAAACCCCCAAGATGCATTATTTCAGGCATTATTAGCTATTTTCCACGTGTGGTGTAAGACTTATGTTTAAATAACTGTCATATTGAGTGTTACAGTTTACAGTCATATTGAGTAAAACCTAAATTTTGTATTTGCAAACCATTAAAAAACAACTGTATTTAGTAAAACTAACAATTATTCAATATCACAGGCATTTTTAGACATTTTGCACGTTTGGATTAGGAGTTATGTTGGAATACATTTTTATTGCTTTTTTCGCATTATCTCAGGATTCTAAGAATATTATAGTCATATTGAGTAAAAAACTACTTTTTGCATTTGCAAAATTTAAAAAGCATATGCTTCCAGTAAAATTCCAAAATATGCATTATTTCAGGCATTATTAGCCATTTTTCATGTGTTGTGTGGGATTTATGTTTAAATAACTGTTATATTGAGTGTTACAGTATACAGTCATAATGACTAAACTCTCATTTTTGTATTTGCAAACCATAGAAAAACAACTGTATCTAGTAAAACTCACATGTATTCAATATCAGAGACTTTTTTAGACATTTTGCACGTTTGGATTAGGAATTATGTTGGAATACATTTTTATTGTTTTTTTCGCTTTATCTCAGGATTCTAAGTACATTACTGTCAAATTGAGTAAAAAATTATATTTTGTTTTTGCAAATATTGCCAAATGTTTGTTTTTTTTCAGGAAAACTCTCAAAGATGCATTTCTTCAGGCATTATTAGACATTTTGCATGCATATTTTTGGAGTTTTGTTTCAAAAACTGTCATTTTGAGTGTGACCAATATGAGGCCAGTAAAACCCAATGTTTGTATTTGTGATTCTTTCCAAAATACCCGATTCTGGTAAAACTCACATAAATTCAATATTACAGGTTTTTTTTTAGACAAATTTCACTTTTAGTTTTGGAGTTATGATTATAAACCTCTCATATTTAGTATGACAGTTGAACTGTTATATTGAATAAAAAAACTAACTTGTGTCTTTGCAAACCTTACAAAAGATCATTTTTCTAGTACAACTAACAAAAATACATATCTCTAGGCATTATTAGCCATTTTGCATGTGTTCTTTAAAAGTTATGTTTGAATACATTTTATTGCTTTTTTCGCATTATCTCAGGATTCTAAGAATATTATAGTCATATTGAATAAAAACTACTTTTTGCATTTGCAAAATTTAAAAAAGCATATGCTTCCAGTAAAACTCCAAAATATGCATTATTTCAGGCATTATTAGCCATTTTTCATGTGTTGTGTGGGATTTATGTTTAAATAACTGTTATATTGAGTGTTACAGTATACAGTCATATTGATTAAAACCTACATTTTGTATTTGCAAACCATAGAAAAACAACTGTATCTAGTAAAACTAACATGTATTCCTTATCACAGGCATTTTTAGACATTTTGCACGTTTGGATTAGGAGTTATGTTGGAATACATTTTTATTGCTTTTTTCGCATTATCTCAGGATTCTAAGAACATTATAGTCATATTGAGAAAAAAACTACTTTTTGCATTTGCAAGATTTAAAAAAGCATATGCTTCGAGTGAAACCCCCAAGATGCATTATTTCAGGCATTATTAGCTATGTTCCATGTGTGGTGTAAGACTTATGTTTAAATAACTGTCATATTGAGTGTTACAGTTTACAGTCATATTGAGTAAAACCTAAATTTTGTATTTGCAAACCATTAAAAAACAACTGTATTTAGTAAAACTAACAATTATTCAATATCACAGGCATTTTTAGACATTTTGCACGTTTGGATTAGGAGTTATGTTGGAATACATTTTTATTGCTTTTTTCGCATTATCTCAGGATTCTAAGAATATTATAGTCATATTGAGTAAAAAACTACTTTTTGCATTTGCAAAATTTAAAAAAGCATATGCTTCCAGTAAAACTCCAAAATATGCATTATTTCAGGCATTATTAGCCATTTTTCATGTGTTGTGTGGGATTTATGTTTAAATAACTGTTATATTGAGTGTTACAGTATACAGTTATAATGACTAAACTCTCATTTTTGTATTTGCAAACCATAGAAAAACAACTGTATCTAGTAAAACTCACATGTATTCAATATCAGAGACTTTTTTAGACATCTTGCACGTTTGGATTAGGAATTATGTTGGAATACATTTTTATTGTTTTTTTCGCTTTATCTCAGGATTCTAAGTACATTACTGTCAAATTGAGTAAAAAATTATATTTTGTTTTTGCAAATATTGCCAAATGTTTGTTTTTTTTCAGGAAAACTCTCAAAGATGCATTTCTTCAGGCATTATTAGACATTTTGCATGCATATTTTTGGAGTTTTGTTTCAAAAACTGTCATTTTGAGTGTGACCAATATGAGGCCAGTAAAACCCAATGTTTGTATTTGTGATTCTTTCCAAAATACCCGATTCTGGTAAAACTCACGTTAATTATATATTACAGGCTTTTTTAGACAAATTTCAAGTTTGGTTTTGGAGTTATGATTATAAACCTTTCATATTTAGTATGACAGTTACACTGTAATATGGAATAAAAAAAACTAACTTGTGTCTTTGCAAACCTTACAAAAGATAATTTTTCTAGTACAACTAACAAAAATACATATCTCTAGGCATTATTAGCCATTTTGCATGTGTTGTTTGAAAGTTATGTTTGAATACATTTTATTGCTTTTTTCGCATTATCTCAGGATTCTAAGACTATTATAGTCATATTGAATAAAAACTACTTTTTGCATTTGCAAGATTTAAAAAAACATTTGCTTCTAGTGAAACCCCCAAAGATGCATTATTTCAGGCATTATTAGACATTTTCCATGTGTGGTGTAGGACTTATGTTTAAATAACTGTCATATTGAGTGTTACAGTATACAGTCATATTGAGTAAAACCTAAATTTTGTATTTGCAAACCATAAAAAAACAACTCTATTTAGTAAAACTAACAATTATTCAATACCACAGGCATTTTTAGACATTTTGCACGTTTGGATTAGGAGTTATGTTGGAATACATTTTTATTGCTTTTTTCGCATTATCTCAGGATTCTAAGAACATTATAGTCATATTGAGAAAAAAACTACTTTTTGCATTTGCAAGATTTAAAAAAACATTTGCTTCTAGTGAAACCCCCAAAGATGCATTATTTCAGGCATTATTAGACATTTTCCATGTGTGGTGTAGGACTTATGTTTAAATAACTGTCATATTGAGTGTTACAGTATACAGTCATATTGAGTAAAACCTAAATTTTGTATTTGCAAACCATAAAAAAACAACTCTATTTAGTAAAACTAACAATTATTCAATACCACAGGCATTTTTAGACATTTTGCACGTTTGGATTAGGAGTTATGTTGGAATACATTTTTATTGCTTTTTTCGCATTATCTCAGGATTCTAAGAATATTATAGTCATATTGAGTAAAAAACTACTTTTTGCATTTGCAAAATTTAAAAAAGCATATGCTTCCAGTAAAACTCCAAAATATGCATTATTTCAGGCATTATTAGCCATTTTTCATGTGTTGTGTGGGATTTATGTTTAAATAACTGTTATATTGAGTGTTACAGTATACAGTCATATTGATTAAAACCTACATTTTGTATTTGCAAACCATAGAAAAACAACTGTATCTAGTAAAACTAACATGTATTCCTTATCACAGGCATTTTTAGACATTTTGCACGTTTGGATTAGGAGTTATGTTGGAATACATTTTTATTGCTTTTTTCGCATTATCTCAGGATTCTAAGAACATTATAGTCATATTGAGAAAAAAACTACTTTTTGCATTTGCAAGATTTAAAAAAGCATATGCTTCGAGTGAAACCCCCAAAGATGCATTATTTCAGGCATTATTAGCTATTTTCCATGTGTGGTGTAAGACTTATGTTTAAATAACTGTCATATTGAGTGTTACAGTATACAGTCATATTGAGTAAAACCTAAATTTTGTATTTGCAAACCATTAAAAAACAACTGTATTTAGTAAAACTAACAATTATTCAATATCACAGGCATTTTTAGACATTTTGCACGTTTGGATTAGGAGTTATGTTGGAATACATTTTTATTGCTTTTTTCGCATTATCTCAGGATTCTAAGACTATTATAGTCATATTGAATAAAAACTACTTTTTGCATTTGCAATATTTAAAAAAGCATATGTTTCGAGTAAAACTCCCAAAGATGCATTATTTCAGGCATTATTAGCCAATTTTCATGTGTGGTGTAGGAGTTATGTTTAAATAACTGTCATATTGAGTGTTACAGTATACAGTCATATTGACTAAACCCTCATTTTTGTATTTGCAAACCATAAAAAAAACCTATATCTAGTAAAACTCACATTTATTCAATATCACAGGCATTTTTAGACATTTTGAACGTTTGAATTAGGAATTATGTTGGAATACCTTTTAATTGCTTTTTTTCCATTATCTCAGGATTCTAAGTACATTACTGTCAAATTAGTAGAAAAATACTTTTTGTTTTCGCCAACCTTACCAAATGTTTTTTTTTTCCAGAAAAACTCTCAAAGATACATTTCTTCAGGCATTTTTAGACATGTTGCATTTCTACTTTTGGAGTTATGTTTCAAAAACTGTCATTTTGAGTGTGACCAATATGAGGCCAGGAAAACCTAATTTTTGTATTTGTGAACCTCTCCAAAATACCTGATTCTGTTAAAACTCACATAAATTCAATATTATAGCCTTTTTAGACACATTTCAAGTTTGGTTTTGGGGTTATGATTATAAACCTTTCATATTTAGTATGACTGTTACACTGTTATATTGAATAAAAAAACTAACTTGTGTCTTTGCAAACCTTACAAAAAAATCATTTTTCTAGTACAACTAACAAAAATAAATATCTCTAGGCATTATTAGCCATTTTGCATGTGTTTTTTAGAAGTTATGTTTGAATACATTTTTTTTTACTTTTGCATTATGTCAGGATTGTAAGCCTTTGTAGTCATATTGAGTAAAAAACGACTTTTTGCATTTGTAATATTTAAAAAAGCATATGTTTCGAGTAAAACTCCCAAAGATGCATTATTTCAGGCATTATTAGCCGTTTTTCATGTGTGGTTTTGGAGTTATGTTTAAATAACTGTCATATTGAGTGTTACAGTATACAGTCATATTGAGTAAAACCTCATTTTTGTTTTTGCAAACTATAAAAAAAACAACTGTGTCTAGTAAAACTCACATGTATTCAATATCACAGGTATTTTTAGACATTTTGCACGTTTGGATTAGGAGTTATGTTTTATTGCTTTTTTCGCAGTATATCAGGAATCTAACAACATTGCAGTCATGTTGAGTAAAAGACAACTCTTCGCATTTGCAAAATTTAAAAAAGCTTATGCTTCGAGTAAAACTCCCAAAGATGCATTATTTCAGACATTATTAGCATTTTTTTATGTGTGGTGTAGGGGTTATGTTTAAATAACTGTCATATTGAGTGTTAAATTATACGGTCATATTGAGTAAAACCTCATTTTTGTATTTGCAAACCATCAAAACAAACTGTATCTAGTAAAACTCACATGTATTCAATATCACAGGCATTTTTAGACATTTTGAACGTTTGAATTAGGAATTATGTTGGAATACATTTGTATTGCTTTTTTCGCATTATCTCAGGATTCCAAGTACATTACTGTCAAATTAGTAGAAAAATACTTTTTGTTTTCGCCAACCTTACCAAATGTTTTTTTTTTCCAGAAAAACTCTCAAAGATACATTTCTTCAGGCATTTTTAGACATGTTGCATTTCTACTTTTTCAGAACTACCAAAAATACACATCTCTAGGCATTATCAGCCATTTTGCATGTCGTTTTTAGAAGTTATGTTTGAATACATTTTTATTACTTTTTTCGCATGATGTCAGGATTGTAAGACTTTGTAGTCAATATGAGTAAAAAAGTACTTTTGGCATTTGCAATATTTAAAAAAGGATATGTATCGAGTAAAACTCCCAAAGATGCATTATTTCAGGCATTATTAGTAATGTTTCATGTGTTGTGTAGGATTTATGTTTAAATAACTGTTATATTGAGTGTTACAGTATACAGTCATATTGAGTAAAACCTCATTTTTGTTTTTGCAAACTATAAAAAAAAAACAACTGTGTCTAGTAAATCTAACATTTATTCAATATTACAGGCATTTTTAGACATTTTGCACGTTTGGATTAGGAGTTATGTTGGAATACATTTTTTTGTTTGTTTTTTTCGCATTATCTCAGGATTCTAAGAACATTATAGACATATTGAGTAAAAAACTACTTTTTGCATTCGCAAGATTTAAAAAAAGCATATGCTTAGAGTAAAACTCCCAAAGATGCATTATTTCAGGCATTATTAGCCATTTTTCATGTGTGGTGTAGGAGTTATGTTTAAATAACTGTCATATTGAGTGTTACAGTTTACAGTCATATTGAGTAAAACCTAGTTTTTGTATTTGTGATTCTTTCCAAAATACCCAATTATGTTAAAACTCACATAAAATCAATATTACAGGCTTTTTTAGACAAATTTCAAGTTTGGTTTTGGAGTTATGATTATAAACCTTTCATATTTAGTATGATAGTTACACTGTTATATTGAATAAAAAAACTAACTTGTGTCTTTTCTAACCTTACAAAAGATCAATTTTCTAGTACAACTAACAAAAATACACATCTCTAGGCATTATCAGCTGTTTTTCATGCGTCGTTTGGAATTTATGTTTGAATACATTTTTATTGCTTTTTTTGCATTATCTCAGGATTCTAAGTACATTACTGTCAAAGTAAAACATTATATTTTGTATTTGCAAACCTTGCCAAATGTTTTTTTTTCAGGAAAACTCTCAAAGATGCATTTCTTCAGGCATTATTAGACATTTTGCATGTATGGTGTAGGAGTTATGTTTAAATAACTGCCATATTGAGTGTTACAGTATACAGTCAAATTGAGTAAAACCTAAATTTTGTATTTGCAAACCATAGAAAAACAACTGTATCTAGTAAAACTCACACGTATTCAATATCATAGGCATTTTTAGACATTTTGCACGTTTGGATTAGGAGTTATGTTTTTATTGCTTTTTTCGCATTATCTCAGGAATCTAAGAACATTATAATCATGTTGAGTAAAACACTACTTTTCGCATTTGCAAAATTTAAAAAAGCTTATGCTTCGAGTAAAACTCCAAAAGATGCATTATATCAGGCATCATTAGCCATTTTTCATGTGTGGTGTAGGAACTATGTTTAAATAATTGTCATATTGAGTGTTACAGTATACAGTCATATTGACTAAAACCTCATTTTTGTATTTGCAAACCATAGAAAAACAACTGCATCTAGTAAAACTCACACGTATTCAATATCATAGGCATTTTTTGACATTTTGCACGTTTGGATTAGGAATTATGTTTGAATACATTTTTATTGTTTTTTTCGCTTTATCTCCGGATTCTAAGTACATTACTGTCAAATTGAGTAAACATTTTTATTTAGTTTTTGCAAACCTTGCCAAAAGTTTTTTTTTTCAGGCAAACTCCCAAAGATGCATTATTTCAGGCATTATCAGCTTTTTTTCATGTGTGGTGTAGGAGATATAATTAAATAACTGTCATATTGAGTGTAACATTATACAGTCATATTGAGTAAAACCTCATTTTTGTATTTGCAAACCATAAAAAAATACTGTATCTAGTAAAACATTTTGAACGTTGGAATACCTTTTAATTGCTTTTTTCGCATTATCTCAGGATTCTAAGTAGATTACTGTCAAATTATTAGAAAAATACTTTTTGTTTTTGCCAACCTTACCAAATGTATTTTTTCCAGAAAAACTCTCAAAGATAATATTTCTTGAGGCATTTTTAGACACGTTGCATCTCTACTTTTGGAGTTATGTTTCAAAAACTGTCATTTTGAGTGTGACCAATATGAGGCCAGGAAAACCAAATTTTTGTATTTGTGAACCTCTCCAAAATACCTGATTCTGTTAAAACTCACATATTCAATATTATAGGCTTTTTAGACAAATTTCAAGTTTGGTTTTGGAGTTATGATTATAAACCTTTTATATTTAGTATGACTGTTACACTGTTATATTGAATCAAAAAACTAACTTGTGTCTTTGCAAACCTTACAAAAGATAATTTTTCTAGTACAACCAACAAAAATACATACCTCTAGGCATTATTAGCCAATTTGCATGTGCTTTTTAGAAGTTATGTTTGAATACATTTTTTTTACTTATGTCAGGATTGTAAGCCTTTGTAGTCATATTGAATAAAAAACTACTTTTTGCATTTGCAATATTTAAAAAAAGCATATGTTTCGAGTAAAACTCCCAAATATGCATTATTTCAGGCATTATTAGCCGTTTTTCATGTGTGGTGTTGGAGTTATGTTTAAATAACTGTCATATTGAGTGTTACAGTATACAGTCATATTGAGTAAAACCTCATTTTTGTTTTTGCAAACAATAAAAAACAACAACTCTGTCTAATAAAACTCACATGTATTCAATATCACAGGCATTTTTAGACATTTTGCACGTTTGGATTAGGAGTTATGTTTTTATTGCTTTTTTCGCATTATCTCAGGAATCTAAGAACATTATAGTCATGTTGAGTAAAAAACTACTTTTTGCTTTTGCAAAATTTAAAAAAGCTAATGCTTCGAGTACAACTCCAAAAGATGCATTATTTCAGGCATTATTAGCCATTTTTCATGTGTGGTGTAGGAACTATGTTTAAATAACTGTCATATTGAGTGTTACAGTATACAGTCATATTGACTAAGACCTCATTTTTGTATTTGCAAACCATAGAAAAACAACTGTATCTAGTAAAACTAACATGTGTTCCTTATCACAGGCATTTTTAGACATTTTGCACGTTTGGATTAGGAATTATGTTTGAATACATTTTTATTGTTTTTTTCGCTTTATCTCGGGATTCTAAGTACATTACTGTCAAATTAAGTAAAAAATTATATTTTGTTTTTGCAAACCTTGCCAAATGTTTTTTTTTTTCAGGAAAACTCTCAAAGATGCATTTCTTCAGGCATTATTAGACATTTTGCATGTGTGGTGTAGGAGTTATGTTTAAATAACTGTCAAATTGAGTGTTAAAGTATACAGTCATATTGAGTAAAACCTAAATTTTGTATTTGCAAGCCATAGAACTGTATCTAGTAAAACGAACATTAATTCAATATCACAGACATTTTTAGACATTTTGCACGTTTGGATTAGGAATTATGATGGAATACATTTACATTTTTTGTTTTCGCTTTATCTCAGGATTCTAAGTACATTACTGTCAAATTGGTAAAAAACTACTTTTTGCATTTGCAATATTTAAATAAGCATATGTTTCGAGTAAAACTCCCAAAGATGCATTATTTCAAGCATTATTAGCCATTTTGCATGTGTAGTGTAGGAGTAATGTTTAAATAACTGTCATATTTAGTGTTACAGTATACAGTCATATTGAGTAAAACCTAAATTTTGTATTTGCAAACCATAAAAAAACATCTGTAACTAGTAAAACTAACAATTATTCAATATCACAGGCATTTCTAGACATTTTGCACTATTGGATTAGGAATTATGTTGGAATACATTTTTTTTTTGCTTTTTTCGCATTATCTCAGGATTCTAAGAACATGTTGAGTAAAAAACTACTTTTTGCATTTGCAAAATTTAAAAAAGCATTTGCTTCCAGTAAAACTCCCAAAGATGCATTATTTCAGGCACTATTAGCCATTTTTCATGTGTTGTGTAGGATTTATGTTTAAATAACTGATATATTGAGTGTTACAGTATACAGTCATATTGACTAAAACCTCATTTTTGTATTTGCAAACCTTAGAAAAACAACTGTATCTAGTAAAACTCACATGTATTCAATATCATAGGCATTTTTAGACATTTTGCACGTTTGGATTAGGAATTATGTTGGAATACATTTTTATTGTTTTTTTTCGCTTTATCTCAGGATTCTAAGAACATTGTCAAATTGAGTAAAAAATTATATTTTGTTTTTTCAGGAAAACTCTCAAAGATGCATTTTTTCAGGCATTATTAGACATTGTGCATGCATATTTTTGGAGTTTTGTTTCAAAAACCGTCATTTTGAGTGTGACCAATATGAGGCCCGTACAATTGACCACTAAATGGTAACACCCCAATAAGTTTTTCAACTTGTTTAAGTCGGGGTCCACGCTAATCAATTCATGGTTAAAAAAAAGTGATTTCCTTCACCGAGCATCAAACCCGGATCGCAACGGTGAGCGCATTGAATCCTAACCACTAGACTGTACCATCAAGTACAGCCAGGAACAACACTTTACGTTACTAACCAATATAAATAAACCATTTATATATACACGTCAGTAGGCTAAATGAAACTCTTCAACATAACATTTCAATATGTATATATATTTCCCAATGGTTCAACCGCCACCTGCCCGAATCTATTTAAAATCTATTTTTTCGTCAATTCACCCGCCCGACCTGCTGTTTATCCGCGGACTCCACGGTTGTGACCGTAAACCGCGCATCTCTACTAGATACAGTTGTTTTTTTATTGTTTGCAAAGACAAAGATTTGGTTTTACTCAATATGACTGTATACAATATGACAGTTATTTTTACATAACTCTTACACCACACATGAAAAATGGCTAATAATGCCTGAAAAAATGCACCTTTGGGAGTTTTACTCGAAACATATGCTTTTTTAAATCTTGCAAATGCAAAAAGTAGTTTTTTACTCAATATGACGATAATGTTCTTAGAATCTTGAGATAATGTGACAAAAGCAATAAAAATGTTTTCAAACATCCCTTCTAAACAACAAATGCAAAATGACTAATAATGCCTGGAGATATGTATCTTTGTTAGCGGTACTAGAAAAATAACATTTTGTAAAAAGTATGTTTTTACTCAATTTGACAAGAATGTTCATACAATTCTGATATATTGCAAAAAAAAAGCAATACAAATGTATTCCATCATAATTCCTAATCCAAACGTGCAAAATGTGATGTAGGAACTATGTTTAAATAACTGTCATATTGAGTGTTACAGTATACTGTCATATTGACTAAAATCTCATTTTTGTATTTGCAAACCATAGAAAAACAACTGCATCTAGTAAAACTCGCACGTATTCAATATCATAGGCATTTTTAGACATTTTGCACGTTTGGATTAGGAATTATGTTTGAATACATTTTTATTGTTTTTTTCCTGCTTTATCTCAGGATTCTAAGTATATTACTGTCAAATTGAGTAAAAAAAATGCATTTTGTTTTTGCAAACCTTGCCAAATGTTTTTTTCTTCAGGAAAACTCTCAAAGATGCATTTCTTCAGGCATTATTAGTGACCAATATGAGGCCAGTAAAACCCAATGTTTGTATTTGTGATTCTTTCCAAAATACCAGTTTCTGGTAAAACTCACATAAATTCAATATTACAGGCTTTTTTAGACAAATTTCAAGTTTGGTTTTGGGGTTATGATTATAAACCTTTCTTATTGAATATGAAAGTTACACTGTTATATTGCATAAAAAAACAACTTTTGTCTTTGCTAACCTTACAAAAGATCATTTTTCTAGTACAACTAACACAATTACACATCTCTACGCATTATTAGCCATTTTTCATGTGTTGTTTAGAAGTTATGTTTGAATACATTTTATTGCTTTTTTTTGCATTATCTCAGGATTCTAAGTACATTACTGTCAAATTGAGTAAAAAATTATATTTTGTTATTGCAAACCTTGCCAAATGTTTTTTTTCCAGGAAAACTCTCAAAGATGCATTTCTTCAGGCATTATTAGACATTTTCCATGTGTGTTGTAGGAGTTATGTTTAAATAACTGTCATATTGAGTGTTACAGTATACAGTCACATTGAGTAAAATCTAAATTCTTTATTTGCAAACCATAGAAAAACAACTGTATCTAGTAAAACTCACACGTATTCAATATCAAAGGCATTTTTAGACATTTTGCACGTTTGGATTAGGAATTATTATTTTATTGCTTTTTTCACATTATCTTAGGAATCTAAGAACTTTATAGTCATGTTGAGTAAAAAACTACTTTTTAAATTTTCAAAATTTAAAAAAGCTTATGCTTTGAGTAAAACTCCCAAAGATGCATTATTTCAGGCATTATTAGACATTTTTCATGTGTGGTGTAGGAGTTATGTTTAAACAACTGTCATATTGAGTGTTACATTATACAGTCATATTGAGTAAAACCTCATTTTTGTATTTGCAAACCATAAAAAAAACCTATATTTAGTAAAACTCACATTTATTCAATATCACAGGCATTTTTAAACATTTTTAAGTTTGAATTAGGAATTATGTTGGAATACCTTTTAATTGCTTTTTTTGCATTATCTCAGGATTCTAAGTACATTACTGTCAAATTAGTAGAAAAATACTTTTTGTTTTCGCCAACCTTACCAAATGTTTTTTTTTCCAGAAAATTCTCAAAGATACATTTCTTCAGGCATTTTTAGACATGTTGCATTTCTACTTTTGGAGTTATGTTTCAAAAACTGTCATTTTGAGTGTGACCAATATGAGGCCAGAAAAACCTAATTTTTGTATTTGTCAACCTCTCCAAAATACCTGATTCTGTTAAAACTCACATAAATTCAATATTATAGGCTTTTTAGACAAATTTCAAGTTTGGTTTTGGAGTTATGATTATAAACCTTTCATATTTAGTATGACTGTTACACAGTTATATTGAATAAAAAAACTAACTTGTGTCTTTGCAAACCTTACAAAAGATCATTTTTCTAGTACAACTAACAAAAATACATATCTCTAGGCATTATTAGCCATTTTGCATGTGTTTTTTAGAAGTTATGTTTGAATACATTTTTTTTAACTTTTTTTGCATTATGTCAGGATTGTAAGCCTTTGTAGTCATATTGAGTAAAAAACGACTTTTTGCATTTGCAATATTTAAAAAAGCATATGTTTCGAGTAAAACTCCCAAAGATGCATTATTTCAGGCATTATTAGCCGTTTTTCATGTGTGGTGTTGGAGTTATGTTTAAATAACTGTCATATTGAGTGTTACAGTATACAGTCATATTGAGTAAAACCTCTTTTTTTTTTTTTTGCAAACTATAAAAAAAAAACTATGTCTAGTAAAACTCACATGTATTCAATATCACAGGCATTTTTAGACATTTTGCACGTTTGG
This sequence comes from Nerophis ophidion, assembly GCF_033978795.1. Lineage (NCBI taxonomy): Eukaryota > Metazoa > Chordata > Actinopteri > Syngnathiformes > Syngnathidae > Nerophis > Nerophis ophidion. The sequence goes on from NW_026907100.1 coordinate 63,106, forward strand.
ATTAGGAGTTATGTTGGAATACATTTGTATTGCTTTTTTCGCATTATCTCAGGATTCCAAGTACATTACTGTCAAATTAGTAGAAAAATACTTTTTGTTTTCGCCAACCTTACCAAATGTTTTTTTTTTCCAGAAAAACTCTCAAAGATACATTTCTTCAGCCATTATTAGACATGTTGCATTTCTACTTTTGGAGTTATGTTTCAAAAACTGTAATTTTGAGTGTGACCAATATGAGGCCAGGAAAACACAATTTTTGTATTTGTGAACCTCTCCAAAATACCTGATTCCGTTAAAACTCACATGAATTCAATATTACAGGATTTTTTAGACAAATTTCAAGTTTGGTTTTGGAGTTATGATTATAAACCTTTCATAATTAATATGACAGTTACACTGTTATATTGAATAAAAAAAACTAACTTGTGTCTTTGCAAACCTTACAAAAGATTATTTTTCTAGTACAACTTACAAAAATACACATCTCTAGAAATTATCTGCCATTTTGCATGTGGTTTTTAGAAGTTATGTTTGAATACAATTTTATTACTTTTTTCGCATTATATCAGGATTGTAAGACTTTGTAGTCATATTGAGTAAAAAACTACTTTTGGCCTTTGCAATATTTAAAAAAGGATATGTATCGAGTAAAACTCCCAAAGATGCATTATTTCAGGCATTATTAGCAATGTTTCATGTGTTGTGTAGGATTTATGTTTAAATAACTGTTATATTGAGTGTTAAAGTATACAGTCATATTGAGTAAAACCTCATTTTTGTTTTTGCAAACTATAAAAAAAAACAACTGTGTCTAGTTAATCTAACATTTATTCAATATTACAGGCATTTTTAGATTTTTTGCACGTTTGGATTAGGAGTTATGTTGGAATACATTTTTTGTTTGTTTTTTTCTTATTATCTCAGGATTCTAAGAACATTATAGACATATTGAGTAAAAAACTACTTTTTGCATTTGCAAGATTTAAAAAAAGCATATGCTTCGAGTAAAACTCCCAAAGATGCATTATTTAAGGCATTATTAGCCATTTTTCATGTATTGTGTAGGAGTTATGTTTAAATAACTGTCATATTGAGTGTTACAGTATACAGTCATATTGAGTAAAACCTAGTTTTTGTATTTGTGATTCTTTCCAAAATACCCGATTCCGTTAAAACTCACATAAATTCAATATTACAGGCTTTTTTAGACAAATTTCAAGTTTGGTTTTGGAGTTATGATTATAAACCTTTCATATTTAGTATGATAGTTACACTGTTATATTGAATAAAAAAACTAACTTGTGTCTTTGCTAACCTTACAAAAATCAAATTTCTAGTACAACTAACAAAAATACACATCTCTAGGCATTATCAGCCGTTTTTCATGCGTCGTTTGGAATTTATTTTTGAATACATTTTTATTTATTTTTTTGCATTATCTCAGGATTCTAAGTATAATACTGTCAAAGTAAAAAATTATATTTTGTTTTTGCAAACCTTGCCAAATGTTTTTTTTTTCAGGAAAACTCTCAAAGATGCATTTCTTCAGGCATTATTATTCATTTTGCATGTGTGTTTTTGGAGTTATGTTTAAATAACTGTCATATTGAGTGTTACAGTATACATTCACATTGAGTAAAATCCAAATTTTGTATTTGCAAACTATAGAAAAACAACTGTAGCTAGTAAAACTCACACGTATTCAATATCATAGGCATTTTTAGACATGATGATGAGGTGGCGACTTGTCCAGGGTGTACCCTGCCTTCCGCCCGATTGTAGCTGAGATAGGCGCCAGCGCCCCCCGCGACCCCGAAAGGGAATAAGCGGTAGAAAAATGGATGGATGGATGGATTTTTAGACATTTTGCACGTTTGGATTAGGAGTTATGTTTTTATTGCTTTTTTCGAAATTATCTCAGGAATCTAAGAACATTATATTCATGTTGAGTAAAAAACTACTTTTTGCATTTGCAAAATTTAAAAAAGCTTATGCTTCGAGTAAAACTCCAAAAGATGCATTATTTCAGGCATTATTAGCCATTTTTCATGTGTGATGTAGGAACTATGTTTAAATAACTGTCATATTGAGTGTTACAGTATACTGTCATATTGACTAAAATCTCATTTTTGTATTTGAAAACCATAGAAAAACAACTGCATCTAGTAAAACTTGCACGTATTCAATATCATAGGCATTTTTAGACATTTTGCACGTTTGGATTAGGAATTATGTTTGAATACATTTTTATTGTTTTTTTTCCTGCTTTATCTCAGGATTCTAAGTACATTACTGTCAAATTGAGTAAAAAAAATGCATTTTGTTTTTGCAAACCTTGCCAAATGTTTTTTTCTTCAGGAAAACTCTCAAAGATGCATTCCTTCAGGCATTATTAGACATTTTGCATGTGTGGTGTAGGAGTTATGTTTAAATAACTGTCAAATTGAGTGTTACATTATACAGTCATATTGAGTAAAACCTCATTTTTGTATTTGCAAACCATAAAAAAAAAACTGTATCTAGTAAAACTCACATTTATTCAATATCTCAGGCATTTTTAGACATTTTGACCGTTTGAATTAGGAATTATGTTGGAATACCTTTTAATTGCTTTTTTCGCAGTATCTCAGGATTCTAAATACATTACTCTCAAATTAGTAGAAAAATGCTTTTTGTTTTCGCCAACCTTACCAAATGTTTTTTTTTCCAGAAAAACTCTCAAAGATACATTTCTTCAAGCATTTTTAGACACGTTGCATTTCTACTTTTGGAGTTATGTTTCAAAAACTGTCATTTTGAGTGTGACCAATATGAGGCCAGGAAAACCAAATTTTTGTATTTGTGAACCTCCCCAAAATACCGGATTCTGTTAAAACTCACATAAATTCAATATTATGGGCTTTTTAGACACATTTCAAGTTTGGTTTTGGAGTTATGATTATAAACCTTTTATATTTAGTATGACTGTTACACTGTTCAATTGAATCAAAAAACTAACTTGTGTCTTTGCAAACCTTACAAAAAAAATTTTTTCTAGTACAACTAACAAAAATACATATCTCTAGGCATTATCAGCCATTTTGCATGTGCTTTTTAGAAGTTATGTTTGAATACATTTTTTTTACTTATGTCAGGATTGTAAGCCTTTGTAGTCATATTGAGTAAAAAACTACTTTTTGCATTTGCAAAATTTAAAAAAGCTAATGCTTAGAGTAAAACTCCAAAAGATGCATTATTTCAGGCATTATTAGCCATTTTTCATGTGTGGTGTAGGAACTAAATAACTGTCATATTGAGTGTTACAGTATACAGTCATATTGAGAATAACCTCATTTTTGTATTTGCAAACAATAGAAAAACAACTGCATCTAGTAAAACTCACACGTATTCAATATCATAGGCATTTTAGAGATTTTGCACGTTTGGATTAGGAATTATGTTTGAATATATTTTAATTGTTTTTTTCATCAATGGTGTAGGAGTTATGTTTAAATAACTGTCATATTGAGTGTTACAGTATACAGTCAAATTGAGTAAAACCTAAATTTTGTATTTGCAAACCTTAGAAAAACAACTGTATCTAGTAAAACTCACACGTATTCAATATCATAGCCATTTTTAGATATTTTGCACGTTTGGATTAGGAGTTATATTTTTATTGCTTTTTTCGCATTATCTCAGGAATCTAAGAACATTATAATCATGTTGAGTAAAAAACTACTTTTCGCATTTGCAAAATTTAAAAAAGCTTATGTTTCGAGTAAAACTCCAAAAGATGCATTATATCAGGCATTATTAGCCATTTTTCATGTGTGGTGTAGGAACTATGTTTAAATAATTGTCATATTGAGTGTTACAGTATACAGTCATATTGACTAAAACCTCATTTTTGTATTTGCAAACCATAGAAAAACAACTGCATCTAGTAAAACTCACACGTATTCAATATCATAGGCATTTTTAGACATTTTGCACGTTTGGATTAGGAATTATATTTGAATACATTTTTATTGTTTTTTTCGCTTAGTCTCCGGATTCTAAATACATTACTGTCAAATTGAGTAAAAATTTTTTATTTAGTTTTTGCAAACCTTGCCAAATGTTTTTTTTTTTTTCACGAAAACTCCCAAAGATGCATTATTTCAGGCATTATTAGCCATCTTTCATGTGTGGTGTAGGAGTTATGTTTAAATGACTGTCATATTGAGTGTTACATTATACAGTCATATTGAGTAAAACCTCATTTTTGTATTTGCAAACCATAAAAAAATACTGCATCTAGTAAAACATTTTGAACGTTTGAATTAGGAATTATGTTGGAATACCTTTTAATTGCTTTTGTCGCATTATCTCAGGATTCTAAGTACATTACTGTCAAATTAGTAGAACAATAATTTTTGTTTTCGCCAACCTTACCAAATGTATTTTTTCCAGAAAAACTCTCAAAGATACATTTCTTCAGGCATTTTTAGACACGTTGCATTTCTACTTTTGGAGTTATGTTTCAAAAACTGTCATTTTGAATGTGACCAATATGAGGCCAGGAAAACCAAATTTTTGTATTTGTTAACCTCTCCAAAATACCTGATTCTGTTAAAACTCACATAAATTCAATATTATAGGCTTTTTAAACACATTTCAAGTTTGGTTTTGGAGTTATGATTATAAACCTTTCATATTTAATATGACAGTTACACTGTTATATTGCATAAAAAAACAACTTTTGTCTTTGCTAACCTTACAAAAGATCATTTTTCTAGTACAACTAACAAAATTACACATCTCTACGCATTATTAGCCATTTTTCATGTGTTGTTTAGAAGTTATGTTTGAATACATTTTTATTGCTTTTTTCACATTATCTCAGGATTCCAAGAACATTATAGTCATATTAAGTAAAAAACTACTTTTTGCATTTGCAAGATTTAAAAAAGCATATATTTCGAGTAAAAATCCAAAAGATGCATTATTTCAGGCATTATTAGCCATTTTTCATGTGTGGTGTAGGAGTTATGTTTAAATAACTGTCATATTGAGTGTTAGTATACAGTTATATTGAGTAAAACCTCATTTTTGTATTTGCAAACAATAGAAAAACAACTGTATCTAGTAAAACTCATATGTATTTAATATCACAGGCATTTTTAGACATTTTGCACGTTTGGATTAGGAATTATGTTGGAATATATTTTTATTGCTTTTTTCGCATTATCTCAGGATTATAAGTACATTACAGTCAAATTTAGTAAAAAAAATACTTTCTGTTTTTGCAAACATTACCAAATGGGTTTTTTTCCATTAAAACTCTCAAAGATACATATCTTCAGGCATTATTAGACATTTAGCATTTCTACTTTTGGAGTTATGTTTCAAAAACGGTCATTTTGAGTGTGACCAATATGAGGCCAGTAAAACCTAATTGTTGTATTTGTGAACCTTTCCAAAATACCTGATTCTGTTAAAACTCACATGAATTCAATATTACAGGATTTTTTAGACAAATTTCAAGTTTGGTTTTGGAGTTATGATTATAAACCTTTCATAATTAATATGACAGTTACACTGTTATATTGAATAAAAAAAACTAACTTGTGTCTTTGCAAACCTTACAAAAGATTATTTTTCTAGTACAACTAACAAAAATACACATCTCTAGGCATTATCAGCAATTTTTCATGTGCTGTTTAGAAGTTATGTTTGAATACAACTTTATTACTTTTTTCGCATTATGTCAGGATTGTAAGAACATTATTGTCATATTAAGTAAAAAACGCCTTTACTCATTTGAAAGATTTAAAAAAGCATATGTTTCGAGTAAAACTCCCAAAGATGCATTATTTCAGGCATTATTAGCTATTTTTCATGTGTGGTGTAGGAGTTATGTTTAAATAACTGGCATATTAAGTGTTACAGTGTTACATATTGAGTAGAACCTAAATTTTGTATTTGCAAACCATAGAAAAACAACTGTATCTAGTAAAACTAACATTATTTCAATATCACAGGCATTTTTAGACATTTTGCACGTTTGGATTAGGAATCATATTGGAATACATTTTCATTGCTTTTTTCTTATTATCTCAGGATTCTAAGAACATTATATTCATATTGAGTAAAAAACTACTTTTTGCATTTGCAAGATTTAAAAAAGCATATATTTCGAGTAAAAATCCAAAAGATGCATTATTTCAGGCATTATTAGCCATTTTTCATGTGTGGTGTAGGAGTTATGTTTAAATAACTGTCATATTGAGTGTTACAGTATACAGTTATATTGAGTAAAACCTCATTTTTGTATTTGCAAACAATAGAAAAACAACTGTATCTAGTAAAACTCATATGTATTTAATATCACAGGCATTTTTAGACATTTTGCACGTTTGGATTAGGAGTTATGTCGGAATACATTTTTATTGCTTTTTTCGCATTATCTCAGGATTATAAGTACATTACTGTCAAATTTAGTAAAAAAATACTTTTTGTTTTCGCAAATCTTACCAAATGTTTTTTTTCCAGTAAAACTGTCTAAGATACATTTCTTCAAGCATTATTAGACATTTTGCATTTCTACTTTTTGAGTTATGTTTCAAAAACTGTCATTTTGCGTGTGACCAATATGAGGCCAGCAAAACCTAATTGTTGTATTTGTGAACATTTCCAAAATACCTGAGTCTGCTAAAACCCACATAAATTCAACATTACAGGCTTTTTTAGACAAATTTCAAGTTTGTTTTTGGAGTTATGATTATAAACCTTTCATATTTAATATGACAGTTACACTGTTATATTGAATAAAAAAAACTAACTTGTGTCTTTGCAAACCCTACAAAAGATTATTTTTCTAGTACAACTAACAAAAATACACATCCCTAGGCATTATTAGCCATTTTTCATGTGTTGTTTAGAAGTTATGTTTGAATACATTTTTTTGCTTTTTTTGCATTATCTCAGGATTCTAAGACTATTATAGTCATATTGAATAAAAAACTACTTTTTGCATCTGCAAGATTTAAAAAAGCATATGTTTCGAGTAAAACTCCCAAAGATGCATTATTTCAGGCATTATAAGCCATTTTTCATGTGTGGTGTAGGAGTTATGTTTAAATAACTGTCATATTGAGTGTTACAGTATACAGTCATATTGAGTAAAACCTCATTTTTGTATTTACAAACCATAGAAAAACAACTGTATCCAGTAAAACTCACATGTATTCAATATCACGAGCATTTTTAGACATTTTGCACGTTTGGATTAGGAATTATGTTGGAATACATTTGTATTGCTTTTTTCGCAATACAAATGTCAAATTGAGTAAAAAATTAAATTTTGTTTTTGCAAACCTTACCAAATTATTTTTTTTCAGGAAAACTCTCAAAGATGCATTTCTACAGTTATTATTAGACATTATACATGTGTATTTTTGGAGTTATGTTTTAAAAACTGTAATTTTGAGTGTGACCAATATGAGGCCAGTAAAACCTAAGCTTTGTATTTGTGATTCTTTCCAAAATACCTGATTCAGGTAAAACTCACATACATTCAACATTAAGGCTTTTTAAGACAAATTTCATGTTTGGTTTTGGAGTTATTATTATAAACCTTTCACATTTAGTATGACAATCCTCCGGAGGCAGCAGACAGGTACCGTCAGGCTAAACATATTTGAAGCCTGGTATATAAAGGTTTATGCTTTTACTAACAATTTAACATTTTTCTCTGTAATATGGCACACGCTGGTGAGTGCAAGACATACTTGATCAACAGCCAACAGCCACACAGGTCACACTGACGGTGGCCGTACAAACAAATTTCACACTGTTACAAATATGCGCCACACTGTGAACCCTCATCAAACAAGAATGACAAACACATTTCGGGAGAACATCTTCACCGTAACACAAAATAAACACAAAAGAACAAATACCCAGAATGCCATGCAGCGCTACTCTTCCGGGCTACACCCCCGCAACCACCAAACCCCGCCCGCCTCAACTGACGCAAGGAGGGGGGCGGTGATGTGGGGTGGTGGCAGGGGTGTAGCCCGGAAGAGTAGCGCTGCATGGAATTCTGGGTATTTGTTCTTTTGTGTTTATTTTGTGTTACGGTAAAGATGTTCTCCCGAAATGTGTTCGTCATTCTTGTTTGATGTGGTTTCACAATATTGGCGCATATTTGTAACAGTGTTAATTTTTTTTGTACAGCTCCCGTCAGTGTGATTTGTAATGCTGTTAATCAAGTACGTCTTGTAGTCAACATTGTACAACCAACAAATCCTCGCATAACATGCTTGCGGCCCCCTCGCCATGCTGTTGGTTTGCTGAATGAGCGAACACGACAAAAGGTTGTCAAGGAAGTTGAAGGCAGTGCTGTCACAGAACCACATTAAAATGTTTGTCCGGTCGATATAGGGACAATCCATTGCGAGGGTCACAGGAAGCCTCTCGTTAAAATTGGGAGGATTCGCAACTATGTTGCTAGGTCTGGATGGTCATTCAAAGAAGCTGAATCCACTTTTCATGTAGTTTCAGCATCCAGTGGCCCCCTATTTTAACAATTCAGAAAGAGTGTAAAATAATGGTATTTTTCTGTGGAAATACCAGCATTGTCACTTTATTAAAGTTGGTTGATCATATTAATTTGGAAAAACTGTGTAGAATAAAAGTATTTTTCTGCAAAACTGTTTGCATCAATACTTTATTAAAGGTTGTTGACCTTAATAATATTGTAAAAATCCGTAAAATTACGATATTTTTCCGCAAAACGTTTCATGAAAATTTCTGTAAATATAATGTTTTTGATTATTATTTGGTTTGCAATGTTTTACTTAAATGTTATAGTTTTCGTTTGGCAGCCGTATCTGCCAGTAGATGACAGTTTGTTTTACAGAATTTTTTTTTTTGTGTGTATAGACATTTATCTTTGTCAGTTTTACTAGAAAAAATATATTTTTTAAGGTTCTCAAACACACAAGGTACACTGTAAAAAAAAAAATCTGTAAAAAAACTAATCTACTGGTAGCTACGGCTGCCAAATGAAAACCATAAAATTAAAGTAAAACACTGTAGACCAAATAATGATCTAAAACATTATATTTACAGAAATTTTCATTAAACGTTTTGTGGAAAAATATCAACATTTTTCAGATTTTTACTAAATTGTTAAGATCAACCACCTTTAATAAAGTGACAATGCAAACAGTTCTGCAGAAAAATACCTTTTTTCTACAGAGTTTTTCCAATTAATTACGATCAACCAACTTTAATGGAGTGACAATGCTGGCGGTTCCACAGAAAAACATGATTATTTTACAGATTTTTTCTGAATTATTAAGATCAAGAGTCTCAAACTCAGTTTACCGGGGGGCTATAGTGTGTAGAAACTACGTGAAAAGTGAATTCACCTTCCTTTAATGGCAATACTTACATGGCAACATACTTGCCAATCTTTACAGGAGACTCCCTGTGACCGTAGTGAAGGGCTATCCGATATCGACTGGACAAGCATCTTTAAGGCCTGCTGTGACAGTACTGCAAGTGGTGTTTTGTTATTAGACTTTTGTGCTCGTCATAGGTTGTCCATAACATACTTGATCAACAGCTATATAGCTCACACTGACGGTGGCTGTCCAAAAAATGTTAACATTGTTACAAATATGCACCACATATTGTGAACCCACATCAAACAAGAATGACAAACACATTTTGGGAGAACATCTTCACCGTAACACAAAATAAACACAAAAGAACAAATACCCAGAATTCCATGCAGTGCTACTCTTCCGGGCTACACCCCCGCCACCACCCCACATCACCGCCCCCCTCCATGTGTCGGTTGAGGTGGGCGGGGTTTGGTGGTTGCGGGGGTGTAGCCCGGGCGAGTAGCGCTGCATGGCATTCTGGGTATTTGTTATTTTGTGTTTATTTTGTGTTACGGTGAAGATGTTCTCGCGAAATGTGTTTGTCATTCTTGTTTGATGTGGGTTCACAGTGTGGCGCATATTTGTAACAGTGTAAAATTTGTTTGTATGGCCACCGTCAGTGTGACTTGTATGGCTGTTGGAGCCAGATGAGGTGGTTCGGGCATCTGGTCAGGATGCCACCCACACCCCTCCCTAGGGAGGCGATTAGGGCATGTCCAACCGGTAGGAGGCCACGGGGAAGATCCAGGACACGCTGGGAAGACTTTGTCTCCCGGCTGGCCTGGCAACGCTTCGGGATTCCCTGGGTAGGAGCTAGACGAAGTGGCTTGGGAGTGGGAAGGCTGGGCTTTCCTGCTTAGGCTGCTGCCCCCGCGACCCGACTTCTGATAAGCGGAAGAAGATGGAGGCAATTGTGATCTTCTGGCTCTTAGATCCCAAACGCTTAAAGTCCCTGTGACACTTTTTAGTCTTTGTTACAATCAGCCGCTCTCTTTCTTCTTTCTAATGCATCAAAAAAATGTGTACTCATACCCGGAAGTAGCTTCCTTATATCCGTCCACAGACCAAACGAGACACTTCAAAATAAAAGTATGCCCACATACTGTTTAAAAGGGTGCTGCTCGTTTTTCGTATGTGGGTAACAACATTGAACTATCTATAAATGGTTGATTTTTAGAGGCTAGTAAGATAAAGTGTTGTACCTGACAAGTTTGGGCTACCTTGCTTCTGCAACCTTCATCGGAAGTGTCACATGATGTTAGCGTGACGTTGTCTGTGACGTGTTGTATGGATTGTTTTGATTGATACTTTTATTAATAGATTGCCAAGTACAGTACATATTCCGTACAATTGACCACTAAATGGTAACACCCCAATAAGTTTTTCAACTTGTTTAAGTCGGGGTCCACGCTAATCAATTCATGGTAAAAAAAAGTGATTCCCTTGACCGAGCATCAAACCCGGATCGCGACGGTGAGCGCATTGAATCCTAACCACTAGACTGTACCATCAAGTACAGCCAGGAACAACACTTTACGTTACTAACCAATATAAATAAACCATTTATATATACACGTCAGTAGGCTAAATGAACCTCTTCAACATAACATTTAACTATGTATATATATTTCCCAATGGTTCAACCGCCACCTGCCCGAATCTATTTAAAATATATTTTTTCGTCAAGTCACCCGCCCAACCTGCTGTTTATCCGCGGACTCCACGGTTGTGACCGTAAACCGCGCATCTCTACTAGATACAGTTGTTTTTTTATTGTTTGCAAAGACAAAAATTTGGTTTTACTCAATATGACTGTATACAATATGACAGTTATTTTTACATAACTCCTACACCACACATGAAAAATGGCTAATAATGCCTGAAAAAATGCATCTTTGGGAGTTTTACTCGAAACATATGCTTTTTTAAATCTTGCAAATGCAAAAAGTAGTTTTTTTACTTAATATGACAATAATGTTCTTAGAATCTTGAGATAATGTGACAAAAGCAATAAAAATGTTTTCAAACATCCCTTCTAAAGAACAAATGCAAAATGACTAATAATGCCTAGAGATATGTATCTTTGTTCGCGGTACTAGAAAAATTATATTTTGTAAAAAGTATGTTTTTACTCAATTTGACAAGAATGTACATACAAGTCTGAGATATTGCAAGAAAAAAGCAATACAAATGTATTCCAGCATAATTCCTAATCCAAACGTGCAAAATGTGTAAAAATGCCTGTGATATTGAATCCATTTGAGTTTTACTAGACATAGTTGTTTTTTTTATGGTTCGCAAATACAAACATTTGGTTTTACTCAATACACGGGCAAAATGTCTAATAATGCCTGAAGAAATGTATCATTTTGAGTTTTACTGGAAAAAAAAACATATAGTAAGATGTGCAAAAACAAAAAGTAATTTTTTACCCAATTTCACAGTAATGTACTGAGAATCCTGAGCTAATGCGAAAAAAGCAATGAAATGTCCTCCAACATAATTCCTAATCCAAACGTGCAAAATTTCTAAAAATGCCTGCGATATTGAATCCATGTGAGTTTTACTAGATGCAGTTGTTTTTTTATGGTTTGCAAATACAAAAATTTGGTTTTACTCAATATGACTGTATACTGTAACACTCAATATGACAGTTATTTAAACATAATTCCTACACCACACATGAACAATGGTTAATAATGCCTGAAAGAATGCATCTTTGGGAGTTTTGCTGGAAACATATGCTTTTGTAAATCTTGCAAATGCAAAAACTAGTTTTTTACTCAATATGACAATCTATTTTTTTGGATTCCTGAGATAATGCTAAAAAAGCAATACAAATGTATTCAAACATAACTTCTAAACAACACATGCAAATTGGATAATAATGCCTACACTGTAAAAAAAAATCATATTTTTATGGTTAATTTACTCTAAATTTCTACTGTAATTTTTCTTTTTTTTTCAAATAGGTTATAAAACTGAAGAATTGAAGACATTATCTGTAAATAAACAAACTGTCTGTTATTTTAAGTAATATGCCAGTATTGACAAACTATGTATATTACTATTTTTTATTACAGAAAAATACCAAATCAATAATACATATCATTTTCTGTTTTCTCAAATTACTTTCAAATTCATGTAAAATTACAGTAATTAACTTCCATTTAACATGTACTTGTTTTATAAAAGTCCATGTCCATATTAACAATCTACCAGTTTTATATGTAATTTAAAGGAATATCTTTTTTTTTTTTAATATGTACCTGTGATTTTGTATTTACGTTGAAAAATATTTGTAGCTTGTCATATAAAGGTTTATGCTTGTACAAACAATTCAAGATTTTTCTCTGTAATATGACACACGTTGGTGAGTGCAAGACATACTTGATCTACAGCCAACAGCCACACAGGTCACACTGACGGTGGCCATACAAATATATTTAACACTGTTACAAATATGCGCCACACTGTGAACCCACATCAAACAAGAATGACAAACACATTTCACGAGAACATCTTCACCGTAACACAAAATAAACACAAAAGAACAAATACCCAGAATGCCAAGCAGCGCTACTCTTCCGGGCTACACCCCCGCAGCCACCAAACCCCGCCCACCTCAACCAACACATGGAGGGGGGCGGTGATGTGGGGTGGTGGCGGGGGTGTAGCCCGGAAGAGTAGCGCTGCATGGAATTCTGGGTATTTGTTCTTTTGTGTTTATTTTGTGTTACGGTGAAGATGTTCTCCCAAAATGTGTTTGTCATTCTTGTTTGATGTGGGTTAGCATTGTGTCGCATATTTGTAACAATGTTAAAAATTGTTGTACAGCCACTGTCAGTGTGATCTATATTGCTGTTGATCAAGTACGTCTTGTGGTCAACATTGTATGCCCTATGAACCTTTGTACAATTTGAGTGCATCTACTTTAGGCAAGCTGTTAGTTTGCTGAATTAGTGAGCACAAAGCAAGATTGTCAAGGAAGTTGAAGGCAATGTTGTCACAGGCATCACCTTAAAATGATTGTCACACTGATAAATAAACAATACTCTACGAGATACACAAGAGGTCTCTTTATATTTCGGGAGGATTGGCAAACATGTTGCTAAGTCTAGATTGCCATTCAAAGAAGGTGAATCCACTTTTCATGTAGTTTCAGCATCCGGTGGACCCTAGTTAAATTGAATTAGAAACCCCTGATCTTAACAACTCAAAAAGTCTGTAAAATAATAGCATTTTTCTGTGGTACTGCCAGCATTGTCACATCATTAAAGTTGGTTGATCTTATTAATTTGGAAAAACCCTGTGGAATAAAAGTATTTTTCTGCAAAACTATTTGCATCGTTATTTTATTAAAGGTGGTTGAATTTAATAATTTGGTAAAAGTCTGTAAAATTACGATATTTTTCCGCAAAACGTTTCATGAACATTTCTGTAAGTATGTTTTTGATTATTATTTGGTTTACAATGTTTTACTTAAATTTTATAGTTTTCGTTTGGCAGTCGTATCTGCCAGTAGATGACAGTTTTTTTTACAGAATTTTTTTTACAGTGTAGAGACATTGATCTTTTTCAGTTTTACTAGAAAAAATATATTTTTTAAGGTTCTCAAACACACAAGGTACACTGTAAAAAAAATTCTGTAAAAAAAACTGTAATCTACTGGCAGCTACGTCTACCAAATGAAAACCATAAAATTAAAGTAAAACACTGTATACCAAATAATGAACTAAAACATATTTACAGAAATTTTCATTAAACGTTTTGCGGAAAAGTATAAACAAATTTCAGATTTTTACTAAATTGTTAAGATCAAAAACCTTTAATAAAGTGACGATGCAAACAGCTCTGCTGGAAAATACCTTCATTCTACAGAGTTTTTCCAATTAGTTACGATCAACCAACTTTAATGGAGTGACAATGCTGGCAGTTCCACAGAAAAATACCATTATTTTACAGATTTTTTCTGAATTATTAAGTTCAGGGGTCTCAAACTCAGTGTACAGGGGGGCTACAGTGTGTAGAAACTACGTGAAGAGTGGATTCACCTTCTTTGAATGGCTATACCGACCTGGCAACATACTTGCCAATTTTTACAGGAGACTCCCTGTGTTTTTCTATGGTTTGCAAACAAAACATTTAGGTTTTACTCAATATGACTGTATACGGTAACACTCAATATGACGATTATTTAAACATAACTCTTACACCACAATGCAAAATGTCTAATAATGCCTAAAGAAATGCATCTTTGAGAGTTTTCCTGAAAAAAAAAAAACATTTGGCAAGGTTTGCAAAAACAAAATATAATTTTTTACTCAATTTGACAGTAATGTACTTAGATTCCTGAGATAAAGCGAAAAAAACAATAAAAATGTATTCCAACATAATTCCTAATCAAAACTTGCAAAATGTCTAAAAATGCCTATGATATTGAATACATGTGAGTTTTACTAGATACAGTTGTTTTTCTATGGTTTGCAAATACAAAATTTAGGTTTTACTCAAAATGACTGTATACTGTAACACTCAATATGACAGTTATTTAAACATAACTCCTACACCACACATGAAAAATGGCTAATAATGCCTGAAATAATGGGAGTGTTACTCGAAACATATGGTTTTTTATATCTTGCAAATGCAAAAAGTAGTTTTTTACTCAATATGACTATAATGTTCTTAGAATCCTGAGATAATGCGAAGAAAAAAAAAAGGTATTCAAACATAACTTTTAATCCAAACGTGTAAAATGTCTAAAAATGCCTGTAATTTTGAATAAATGTTAGTTTTACTAGATACAGTTGTTTTTTTTATAGTTTGCAAAAACAAAAATGAGGTTTTACTCAATATGACTGTATACTGTCATATTGGGCGTTACAGTATACAGTCATATTGAGTAAAACCTAGTTTTTGTATTTGTGATTCTTTCCAAAATACCCGATTCTGGTAAAACTCACATAAATTCAATATTACATGCTTTTTTAGACAAATTTCACGTTTAGTTTTGGAGTTATGATTATAAACCTTTCATATTAGTATGACGGTTACACTGTTATATTGAATAAAAAAACTAACTTGTGTCTTTGCAAACCTTACACAAGATAATTTTTCTAGTACAACTAACAAAAATACATATCTCTAGGCAACACATGCCATTTTGCATGTGTTGTTTAGAAGTTATGTTGGAATACATTTGTATTGCTTTTTTCGCATTATCTCAGGATTCTAAGACTATTATAGTTATATTGAATAAAAAACTACTTTTTGCATTTTTAAGATTTAAAAAAGCATATGTTTCGAGTAAAACTCCCATTATTTCAGGCATTATTAGCCATTTTTCATGTGTGGTGTAGGAGTTATGTTTAAATAACTGTCATATTGAGTGTTACAGTATTCAGTCATATTGAGTAAAACCTCAATTTTGTATTTGCAAACCATAGAAAAACAACTGTATCTAGTAAAACTCACAATGTTCAATATCATAGGCATTTTTAGAACTTTTGCAAGTTTTGATTAGGAATTATGTTGGAATACATTTTTATTGTTTTTTTCCTTTTATCTCAAGTATGTTGCCAGGTCGGTATAGCCATTCAAAGAAGGCTAATCCACTCTTCGCATAGTTTCTACACACTGTAGCCCCCCTGTACACTGAGTTTGAGACCCCTGAACTTAATAATTCAGAAAAAATCTGTAAAATAATGGTATTTTTCTGTGGAACTGCCATCATTGTCACTCCATTAAAGTTGGTTGATCGTAACTAATTGGAAAAACTCTGTAGAAAAAAGGTATTTTCCAGCAGAGCTGTTTGCATCGTCACTTTATTAAAGGTGGTTGATCTTAACAATTTAGTAAAAATCTGAAATTTGTTTATACTTTTCCGCAAAACGTTTAATGAAAATTTCTGTAAATATGTTTTAGTTCATTATTTGGTATACAGTGTTTTACTTTAATTTTATGGTTTTCATCTGGTAGACATAGCTGCCAGTAGATTACAGTTTTTTTTACAGATTTTTTTTTACAGTGTACCTTGTGTGTTTGAGAACCTTAAAAAATATATTTTTTCTAGTAAAACTGAAAAAGATCAATGTCTCTACACTGTAAAAAAAATTCTGTAAAAAAAAAACTGTCATCTACTGGCAGATACGACTGCCAAACGAAAACTATAAAATTTAAGTAAAACATTGTAAACCAAATAATAATCAAAAACATACTTACAGAAATTTTCATGAAACGTTTTGCGGAAAAATATCGCAATTTTACAGACTTTTACCAAATTATTAAATTCAACCACCTTTAATAAAGTAACGATGCAAATAGTTTTGCAGAAAAATACTTTTATTCCACAGGGTTTTTACAGGCTTTTTTAGACAAATTTCACGTTTAGTTTTGGAGTTATGATTATAAACCTTTCATATTTAGTATGACAGTTACACTGTTATATGGAATAAAAAAACTAACTTGTGTCTTTGCAAACCTTACAAAAGATAATTTTTCTAGTACAACTAACAAAAATACATATCTCTAGGCATTATTAGCCTATTTGCATAAGTTGTTTAGAAGTTATGTTGGAATACATTTTTATTGCTTTTTTCGCATTATCTCAGGATTCTAAGACTATTATAGTCATTTTGAATAAAAAACAACTTTTTGCATTTGCAAGATTTTAAAAAGCATATGCTTCGAGTAAAACTCCAAAAGATGCATTATTTCAGGCATTATTAGCCATTTTTCATGTGTGGTGTAGGAGTTATGTTTAAATAACTGTCATATTGAGTGTTACAGTATACAGTCATATTGACTAAAACCTCATTTTTGTATTTGCAAACCATATAAAAACAACTGTATCTAGTAAAACTCACATGTATTCAATATCACAGGCATTTTTAGACATTTTGCACGTTTGGATTAGGAATTATGTTGGAATACATTTTTATTGTTTTTTTCGCTTTATCTGAGGATTCTAAGAACATTGTCAAATTGAGTAAAAAATTATATTTTGTTTTTTCAGGAAAACTCTCAAAGATGCATTTCTTCAGGCATTATTAGACATTTTGCATGCATATTTTTGGAGTTTTGTTTCAAAAACCGTCATTTTGAGTATGACCAATATGAGGCCCGTACAATTGACCACTAAATGGTAACACCCCAATAAGTTTTTCAACTTGTTTAAGTCGGGGTCCACGCTAATCAATTCATGATTAAAAAAAAGTGATTTCCTTCACCGAGCATCAAACCCGGATCGCGACGGTGAGCGCATTGAATCCTAACCACTAGACTGTAGCATCAAGTACAGCCAGGAGCAACACTTTACGTTACTAACCAATATAAATAAACCATTTATGTATACACGTCAGTAGGTTAAATGAAACTCTTCAACATAACATTTCACTATGTATATATATTTCCCAATGGTTCAACCGCCACCTGCCCGAATCTATTTAAAATCTATTTTTTCGTCAATTCACCCGCCCGACCTGCTGTTTATCTGCGGACTCCACGGTTGTGACCGTAAACCGCGCATCTCTACTGGATACAGTTGTTTTTTTATTGTTTGCTAATACAAAAATTTGGTTTTACTCAATATGACTGTATACAATATGACAGTTATTTTTACATAACTCCTACACCACACATGAAAAATGGCTAATAATGCCTGAAAAAATGCGCCTTTGGGAGTTTTACTCGAAACATATGCTTTTTTAAATCTTGCAAATGCAAAAAGTAGTTTTTTACTCAATATGACAATAATGTTCTTAGAATCTTTAGATAATGTGACAAAAGCAATAAAAATGTTTTCAAACATCCCTTCTAAACAACAAATGCAAAATGACTAATAATGCCTAGAGATATGTATCTTTGTTAGCGGTACTAGAAAAATTATATTTTGTAAAAAGTATGTTTTTACTCAATTTGACAAGAATGTACATACAATTCTGAGATATTGTAAAAAAAAAAAAGCAATACAAATGTATTCCATCATAATTCCTAATCCAAACGTGCAAAATGTCTAAAAATGTCTGTGATATTGAATCCATTTGAGTTTTACTAGACACAGTTGTTTTTTTATGGTTCGCAAATACAAACATTTGGTTTTACTCAATACACGGGCAAAATGTCTAATAATGCCTGAAGAAATGTATCATTTTGAGTTTTACTGGAAAAAAAACATATGGTAAGGTTTGAAAAAACAAAAAGTAATTTTTTACCCAATTTCACAATAATGTACTGAGAATCCTGAGCTAATGCGAAAAAAGCAATGAAATGTCCTCCAACATAATTCCTAATCCAAACGTGCAAAATGTCTAAAAATGCCTGCGATATTGAATCCATGTGAGTTTTACTAGATGCAGTTGTTTTTTTATGGTTTGCAAATACAAAAATTTGGTTTCACTCAATATGACTGTATACTGTAACACTCAATATGACAGTTATTTAAACATAATTCCTACACCACACATGAACAATGGCTAATAATGCCTGAAGGAATGCGTCTTTGGGAGTTTTGCTGGAAACATATGCTTTTGTAAATCTTGCAAATGCAAAAACTAGTTTTTTACTCAATATGACAATCATTTTTTTAGAATCCTGAGATAATGCTAAAAAAGCAATACAAATAAATTCAAACATAACTTCTAAACAACACATGCAAAATGGCTAATAATGCCTACACTGTAAAAAAAAATCATATTTTTATGGTTAATTTACTTTAAATTTCTACTGTATTTTTTTTTTAAATAGGTTATAAAACAGAAGAATTGAAAACATTATCTGTAAATAAACAAAATGTCTGTTATTTTAAGTAATATGCCAGTATTGACAAACTATGTATATTACTATTTTTTATTACAGAAAAATACCAAATCAATAATACATATCATTTTCTGGTTTGGTAAGGTTGGCGAAAACAAAAAGTATTTTTCTACTAATTTGACAGTAATGTACTTAGAATCCTGAGATAATGCAAAAAAAGCAATTTAAAGGTATTCCAACATAATTCCTAATTCAAACGTTCAAAATGTCTAAAAATGCCTGTGATGTTGAATAAATGTGAGTTTTACTAGATATAGTTTTTTTTATGGTTTGCAAATACAAAATTTAGCATAAATTTTTTTAAATTTTGCAAATGCAAAAAGTTGTTTTTTACTCAACATGACTATAATGCTGTTAGATTCCTGAGATAATGCAAAAAAAGCAATAAAAATGTATTCAACAAAACTCCTAATCCAAACGTGCAAAATGTCCTAAAATGCCTGTGATATTGAATTAATGTTAGTTTTACTAGATACAGTTGTTTTTCTATGGTTTGCAAATACAAAATTTAGGTTTTACTCAATGTGACTGTATACTGTAACACTCAATATGACAGTTATTTAAACATAACTCCTACACCACACATGCAAAATGTCTAATCATGCCCGAAGAAATGCATCTTTGAGAGTTTTCCTGAAAAAAAACAAACATTTGGCAATATTTGCAAAAACAAAATATAATTTTTTACTCAATTTGACAGTAATGTACTTAAAATCCTGAGATAAAGCGAAAAAAACAATAAAAATGTATTCCAACATAATTCCTAATCCAAACGTGCAAAATGTCTAAAAAAGTCTCTGATATTGAATACATGTGAGTTTTACTAGATACAGTTGTTTTTCTATGGTTTGCAAATAGAAAAATGAGGGTTTAGTCAATATGACTGTATGCTGTAACACTCAATATAACAGTTATTTAAACATAAATCCCACACAACACATGAAAAATGGCTAATATTGTCTGAAATAATGCATATTTTGGAGTTTTACTGGAAGCATATGCTTTTTTAAATTTTGCAAATGCAAAAAGTAGTTTTTTACTCAATATGACTATAATATTCTTAGAATCCTGAGATAATGCGAAAAAAGCAATAAAATGTATTCAAACATAACTTTTAAACAACACATGCAAAATGGCTAATAATGCCTAGAGATATGTATTTTTGTTAGTTGTACTAGAAAAATGATCTTTTGTAAGGTTTGCAAAGACACAAGTTAGTTTTTTTATTCCATATAACAGTGTAACTGTCATACTAAATATGAAAGGTTTATAATCATAACTCCAAAACCAAACTTGAAATTTGTCTAAAAAAGCCTGTAATATATAATTTACGTGAGTTTTACCAGAATCGGGTATTTTGGAAAGAATCACAAATACAAACATTGGGTTTTACTGGCCTCATATTGGTCGCACTCAAAATTACAGTTTTTGAAACAAAACTCCAAAAATATGCATGCAAAATGTCTAATAATGCCTGAAGAAATGCATCTTTGAGAGTTTTCCTGAAAAAAAAAAAACATTTGGCAATATTTGCAAAAACAAAATATAATTTTTTACTCAATTTGACAGTAATGTACTTAAAATCCTGAGATAAAGCGAAAAAAACAATAAAAATGTATTCCAACATAATTCCTAATCCAAACGTGCAAAATGTCTAAAAAAGTCTCTGATATTGAATACATGTGAGTTTTTCTAGATACAGTTGTTTTTCTATGGTTTGCAAATAGAAAAATGAGGGTTTAGTCAATATGACTGTATACTGTAACACTCAATATAACAGTTATTTAAACATAAATCCCACACAACACATGAAAAATGGCTAATAATGCCTGAAATAATGCATATTTTGGAGTTTTACTGGAAGCATATGCTTTTTTAAATTTTGCAAATGCAAAAAGTAGTGTTTTACTCAATATGACTATAATATTCTTAGAATCCTGAGATAATGCGAAAAAAGCAATAAAAATGTATTCCAACATAACTCCTAATCTAAACGTGCAAAATGTCTAAAAATGCCTGTGATATTGAATAATTGTTAGTTTTACTAAATACAGTTGTTTTTTTTATGGTTTGCCAAATACAAAATTTAGGTTTTACTCAATATGACTGTATACTGTAACACTCAATATGACAGTTATTTAAACATAAGTCCTACACCACACATGGAAAATGGCTAATAATGGCTGAAATAATGCATATTTGGGGGTTTCACTCGAAGCATATGCTTTTTTAAATCTTGCAAATGCAAAAAATAGTTTTTTCTCAATATGACTATAATGTTCTTAGAATCCTGAGATAATGCGAAAAAAGCAATAAAAATGTATTCCAACATAACTCCTAATCCAAACGTGCAAAATGTCTAAAAATGCCTGTGATAAGGAATACATGTTAGTTTTACTAGATAAACTTTTTTTTCTATGGTTTGCAAATACAAAATTTAGGTTTTACTCAATATGACTGTATACTGTAACACTCAATATAACAGTTATTTAAACATAAATCCCACACAACACATGAAAAATGGCTAATAATGCCTGAAATAATGCATATTTTGGAGTTTTACTGGAAGCATATGCTTTTTTAAATTTTGCAAATGCAAAAAGTAGTTTTTTACTCAATATGACTATAATATTCTTAGAATCCTGAGATAATGCGAAAAAAGCAATAAAAATGTATTCCAACATAACTCCTAATCTAAACTTGCAAAATGTCTAAAAATGCCTGTGATATTGAATAATTGTTAGTTTTACTAAATACAGTTGTTTTTTTATGGTTTGCAAATACAAAATTTAGGTTTTACTCAATATGACTGTATACTGTAACACTCAATATGACAGTTATTTAAACATAAGTCCTACACCACACATGGAAAATGGCTAATAATGGCTGAAATAATGCATATTTGGGGGTTTCACTCGAAGCATATCCTTTTTTAAATCTTGCAAATGCAAAAAATAGTTTTTTTCTCAATATGACTATAATGTTCTTAGAATCCTGAGATAATGCGAAAAAAGCAATAAAAATGTATTCCAACATAACTCCTAATCCAAACGTGCAAAATGTCTAAAAATGCCTGTGATAAGGAATACATGTTAGTTTTACTAGATAAACTTTTTTTTCTATGGTTTGCAAATACAAAATGTAGGTTTTACTCAATATGACTGTATACTGTAACACTCAATATGACAGTTATTTAAACATAACTCCTACACCACACATGAAAAATGGCTAATAATGCCTGAAATAATGCATCTTTGGGAGTTTTACTCGAAACATATGCTTTTTTAAATCTTGCAAATGCAAAAAGTCGTTTTTATTCAATATGACTATAATAGTCTTAGAATGCTGAGATAATGCGAAAAAAGCAATAAAATGTATTCAAACATAACTTCCAAACAACACATGCAAAATGGCTAATAATGCCTAGAGATATGTATTTTTGTTAGTTGTACTAGAAAAATGATCTTTTGTAAGGTTTGCAAAGACACAAGTTAGTTTTTTTATTCAATATAACAGTGTAACTGTCATACTAAATATGAGAGGTTTATAATCATAACTCCAAAACTAAACGTGAAATTTGTCTAAAAACGCCTGTAATATTGAATTTATGTGAGTTTTAACAGAATCGGGTATTTTGGAAAGAATCACAAATACAAGAAACTAGGTTTTACTCAATATGACTGTATAACATTTATTCAATATCACAGGCATTTTTAGACATGTTGCACGTTTGGATTAGGAGTTATGTTGGAATACATTTTTATTGCTTTTTTCGCATTATCTCAGGATTCTAAGAACATTATAGTCATATTGAGAAAAAAACTACTTTTTGCATTTGCAATATTTAAAAAAGCATATGCTTCGAGTGAAACCCCCAAAGATGCATTATTTCAGGCATTATTAGCCATTTTCCATGTGTGGTGTAGGACTTATGTTTAAATAACTGTCATATTGAGTGTTACAGTATACAGTCATATTGAGTAAAACCTAAATTTTGTATTTGCAAACCATAAAAAAACAACTGTATTTAGTAAAACTAACAATTATTCAATATCACAGGCATTTTTAGTTATTTTGCACGTTTGGATTAGGAGTTATGTTGGAATACATTTTTTATTGCTTTTTTCGCATTATCTCAGGATTCTAAGAATATTATAGTCATATTGAGTAAAAAACTACTTTTTGCATTTGCAAAATTTAAAAAAGCATATGCTTCCAGTAAAACTCCAAAATATGCATTATTTCAGGCATTATTAGCCATTTTTCATGTGTTGTGTGGGATTTATGTTTAAATAACTGTTATATTGAGTGTTACAGTATACAGTCATATTGACTAAACCCTCATTTTTGTATTTGCAAACCATAGAAAAACCACTGTATCTAGTAAAACTCACATGTATTCAATATCAGAGACTTTTTTAGACATTTTGCACGTTTGGATTAGGAATTATGTTGGAATACATTTTTATTGTTTTTTTCGCATTATCTCAGGATTCTAAGTACATTACTGTCAAATTGAGTAAAAAATTATATTTTGTTTTTGCAAACCTTGCCAAATGTTTTTTTTTTCAGGAAAACTCTCAAAGATGCATTTCTTCAGGCATTATTAGACATTTTGCATGCATATTTTTGGAGTTTTGTTTCAAAAACTGTCATTTTGAGTGTGACCAATATGAGGCCAGTAAAACCCAATGTTTGTATTTGTGATTCTTTCCAAAATACCCGATTCTGGTAAAACTCACGTAAATTATATATTACAGGCTTTTTTAGACAAATTTCAAGTTTGGTTTTGGAGTTATGATTATAAACCTTTCATATTTAGTATGACAGTTACACTGTTATATGGAATAAAAAAAACTAACTTGTGTCTTTGCAAACCTTACAAAAGATCATTTTTCTAGTACAACTAACAAAAATACATATCTCTAGGCATTATTAGCCATTTTGCATGTGTTCTTTAAAAGTATGTTTGAATACATTTTATTGCTTTTTTCGCATTATCTCAGGATTCTAAGACTATTATAGTCATATTGAATAAAAACTACTTTTTTGCATTTGCAATATTTAAAAAAGCATATGTTTCGAGTAAAACTTCCAAAGATGCATTATTTCAGGCATTATTAGCCAATTTTCATGTGTGGTGTAGGAGTTATGTTTAAATAACTGTCATATTGAGTGTTACAGTATACAGTCATATTGAGTAAAACCTACATTTTGTATTTGCAAACCATAGGAAAAACAACTGTATCTAGTAAAACTAACATGTATTCCTTATCACAGGCATTTTTAGACATTTTGCACGTTTGGATTAGGAGTTATGTTGGAATACATTTTTATTGCTTTTTTCGCATTATCTCAGGATTCTAAGAACATTATAGTCCATATTGAGAAAAAAAACTACTTTTTGCATTTGCAAGATTTAAAAAAGCATATGCTTCGAGTGAAACCCCCAAAGATGCATTATTTCAGGCATTATTAGCCATTTTCCATGTGTGGTGTAGGACTTATGTTTAAATAACTGTCATATTGAGTGTTACAGTATACAGTCATATTGAGTAAAACCTAAATTTTGTATTTGCAAACCATAAAAAAACAACTGTATTTAGTAAAACTAACAGTTATTCAATATCAAAGTATTTTTAGACATTTTGCACGTTTGGATTAGGAGTTATGTTGGAATACATTTTTATTGCTTTTTTTCGCATTATCTCAGGATTCTAAGAATATTATAGTCATATTGAGTAAAAAACTACTTTTTGCATTAGCAAAATTTAAAAAAAGCATATGCTTCCAGTAAAACTCGAAAATATGCATTATTTCAGACAATATTAGCCATTTTTCATGTGTTGTGTGGGATTTATGTTTAAATAACTGTTATATTGAGTGTTACAGCATACAGTCATATTGACTAAACCCTCATTTTTCTATTTGCAAACCATAGAAAAACAACTGTATCTAGTAAAACTCACATGTATTCAATATCAGAGACTTTTTTAGACATTTTGCACGTTTGGATTAGGAATTATGTTGGAATACATTTTTATTGTTTTTTTTCGCTTTATTCAGGATTCTAAGTACATTACTGTCAAATTGAGTAAAAAATTATATTTTGTTTTTGCAAATATTGCCAAATGTTTGTTTTTTTTTCAGGAAAACTCTCAAAGATCCATTTCTTCAGGCATTATTAGACATTTTGCATGCATATTTTTGGAGTTTTGTTTCAAAAACTGTCATTTTGAGTGTGACCAATATGAGGCCCAGTAAAACCCAATGTTTGTATTTGTGATTCTTTCCAAAACACCCGTTCTGGTAAAACTCACGTAAATTATATATTACAGGCTTTTTTAGACAAATTTCAAGTTTGGTTTTGGAGTTATGATTATAAACCTTTCATATTTAGTATGACAGTTACACTGTTATATGGAATAAAAAAACTAACTTGTGTCTTTGCAAACCTTACAAAAGATCATTTTTCTAGTACAACTAACAAAAATACATATCTCTAGGCATTATTAGCCATTGTGCATGTGTTGTTTAAAAGTTATGTTTGAATACATTTTTATTGCTTTTTTCGCAATATCTCAGGATTCTAAGACTATTATAGTCATATTGAATATAAAAACTACTTTTTGCATTTGCAAGATTTAAAAAACCATATGTTTCGAGTAAAACTCCCAAAGATGCATTATTTCAGGCATTATTAGCCATTTTTCATGTGTGGTGTAGGAGTTATGTTTAAATAACTGTCATATTGAGTGTTACAGTATACAGTCATATTGAGTAAAACCTACATTTTGTATTTGCAAACCATAGAAAAACAACTGTATCTAGTAAAAACTAACATGTATTCCTTATCACAGGCATTTTTAGACATTTTGCACGTTTGGATTAGGAGTTATGTTGGAATACATTTTTATTGCTTTTTTCGCATTATCTCAGGATTCTAAGAACATTATAGTCATATTGAGAAAAAAACTACTTTTTGCATTTGCAAGATTTAAAAAAGCATATGCTTCGAGTGAAACCCCCAAAGATGCATTATTTCAGGCATTATTAGCCATTTTCCATGTGTGGTGTAGGACTTATGTTTAAATAACTGTCATATTGAGTGTTACAGTATACAGTCATATTGAGTAAAACCTAAATTTTGTATTTGCAAACCATAAAAAAACAACTGTATTTAGTAAAACTAACAATTATTCAATATCACAGGCATTTTTTAGACATTTTGCACGTTTGAATTAGGAGTTATGTTGGAATACATTTTTATTGCTTTTTTCGCATTATCTCAGGATTCTAAGAATATTATAGTCATATTGAGTAAAAAACTACTTTTTGCATTTGCAAAATTTAAAAAAAGCATATGCTTCCAGTAAAACTCCAAAATATGCATTATTTCAGACAATATTAGCCATTTTTCATGTGTTGTGTGGGATTTATGTTTAAATAACTGTAATATTGAGTGTTACAGCATACAGTCATTTTGACTAAAACCCTCATTTTTCTATTTGCAAACCATAGAAAAACAACTGTATCTAGTAAAACTCACATGTATTCATTATCAGAGACTTTTTTAGACATTTTGCACGTTTGGATTAGGAATTATGTTGGAATACATTTTTATTGTTTTTTTTTCGCTTTATCTCAGGATTCTAAGTACATTACTGTCAAATTGAGTAAAAAATTATATTTTGTTTTTGCAAATATTGCCAAATGTTTTTTTTTTTTTCAGGAAAACTCTCAAAGATGCATTTCTTCAGGCATTATTAGACATTTTGATTGCATATTTTTGGAGTTTTGTTTCAAAAACTGTCATTTTGAACCCAATGTTTGTATTTGTGATTCTTTCCAAAATACCCGATTCTGGTAAAACTCACGTAAATTATATATTACAGGCTTTTTTAGACAAATTTCAAGTTTGGTTTTGGAGTTATGATTATAAACCTTTCATATTTAGTATGACAGTTACACAGTTATATGGAATAAAAAAAACTAACTTGTGTCTTTGCAAACCTTACAAAAGATAATTTTTCTAGTACAACTAACAAAAATACATATCTCTTATGTTTGAATACATTTTATTGCTTTTTCGCATTATCTCAGGATTCTAAGACTATTATAGTCATATTGAATAAAAACTACTTTTTGCATTTGCAAGATTTAAAAAACCATATGTTTCGAGTAAAACTCCCAAAGATGCATTATTTCAGGCATTATTAGCCATTTTTCCATGTGTGGTGTAGGAGTTATGTTTAAATAACTGTCATATTGAGTGTTACAGTATACAGTCATATTGAGTAAAACCTATATTTTGTATTTGCAAACCATAGAATAACAACTGTATCTAGTAAAACTAACATGTATTCCTTATCACAGGCATTTTTAGACATTTTGCACGTTTGGATTAGGAGTTATGTTGGAATACATTTTTATTGCTTTTTTCGCATTATCTCAGGATTCTAAGAAAATTATAGTCATATTGAGAAAAAAACTACTTTTTGCATTTGCAAGATTTAAAAAAGCATATGCTTCGAGTGAAACCTTCAAAGATGCATTATTTCAGGCATTATTAGCCATTTTCCATGTGTGGTGTAGGACTTATGTTTAAATAACTGTCATATTGAGTGTTACAGTATAAAGTCATATTGAGTAAAACCTAAATTTTAAATTTGCAAACCATAAAAAAACAACTGTATTTAGTAAAACTAACAATTATTCAATATCAAAGGTATTTTTAGACATTTTGCACGTTTGGGATTAGGAGTTATGTTGGAATACATTTTTATTGCTTTTTTTGCATTATCTCAGGATTCTAAGAATATTACAGTCATATTGAGTAAAAAACTACTTTTTGCATTTGCAAAATTTAAAAAAGCATATGCTTCCAGTAAAACTCCAAAATATGCATTATTTCAGGCATTACTAGCCATTTTCCATGTGTTGTGTGGGATTTATGTTTAAATAACTGTTATATTGAGTGTTACAGTATACAGTCATATTGACTAAACCCTCATTTTTCTATTTGCAAACCATAGAAAAAACAACTGTATCTAGTAAAACTCACATGTATTCAATATCAGAGACTTTTTTAGACATTTTGCACGTTTGGATTAGGAATGATGTTGGAATACATTTTTATTGTTTTTTTCGCTTTATCTCAGGATTCTAAGTACATTACTGTCAAATTGAGTAAAAAATTATATTTTGTTTTTGCAAATATTGCCAAATGTTTGGTTTTTTTCAGGAAAACTCTCAAAGATCCATTTCTTCAGGCATTATTAGACATTTTGCATGCATATTTTTGGAGTTTTGTTTCAAAAACTGTCATTTTGAGTGTGACCAATATGAGGCCAGTTAAAACCCACTGTTTGTATTTGTGATTCTTTCCAAAATACCCGATTCTGGTAAAACTCACGTAAATTATATATTACAGGCTTTTTTAGACAAATTTCAAGTTTGGTTTTGGAGTTATGATTATAAACCTTTCATATTTAGTATGACAGTTACACTGTAATATGGAATAAAAAAACTAACTTGTGTCCTTTGCAAACCTTACAAAAGATCATTTTTCTAGTACATCTAACAAAAATACATATCTCTAGGCATTATTAGCCATTTTGCATGTGTTGTTTAAAAGTTATGTTTGAATACATTTTATTGCTTTTTTCGCATTATCTCAGGATTCTAAGACTATTATAGTCATATTGAATAAAAACTACTTTTTGCATTTGCAAGATTTAAAAAAAGCATATGCTTCGAGTGAAACCCCCAAAGATGCATTATTTCAGGCCTTATTAGCCATTTTCAATGTATGGTGTAGGACTTATGTTTAAATAACTGTCATATTGAGTGTTACAGTATACAGTCATATTGAGTAAAACCTAAATTTTGTATTTGCAAACCATAAAAAAAACAACTGTATTTAGTAAAACTAACAATTATTCAATATCACAGGCATTTTTAGACATTTTGCACGTTTGGATTAGGAGTTATGTTGGAATACATTTTTATTGCTTTTTTCGCATTATCTCAGGATTCAAAGAATATTATAGTCATATTGAGTAAAAAAACTACTTTTTGCATTTGCAAAATTTAAAAAAGCATATGCTTCCAGTAAAACTCCAAAATATGCATTATTTCAGGCATTATTAGCCATTTTTTCATGTGTTGTGTGGGATTTATGTTTAAATAACTGTTATATTGAGTGTTAACGTATACAGTCATATTGACTAAACCCTCATTTTTCTATTTGCAAACCATAGAAAAACAACTGTATCTAGTAAAACTCACATGTATTCAATATCAGAGACTTTTTTAGACATTTTGCACGTTTGGATTAGGAATTATGTTGGAATAAATTTTTATTGTTTTTTTCGCTTTATCTCAGGATTCTAAGTACATTACTTTCAAATTGAGTAAAAAATCATATTTTGTTTTTGCAAATATTGCCAAATATTTGGTTTTTTTCAGGAAAACTCTCAAAGATGCATTTCTTCAGGCATTATTAGACATTTTGCATGCATATTTTTGGAGTTTTGTTTCAAAAACTGTCATTTTGAGTGTGACCAATATGAGGCCAGTAAAACCCAATGTTTGTATTTGTGATTCTTTCCAAAATACCCGATTCTGGTAAAACTCACGTGTATTATATACTACAGGCTTTTTTAGACAAATTTCAAGTTTGGTTTTGGAGTTATGATTATAAACCTTTCATATTTAGTATGACAGTTACACTGTTATATTGAATAAAAAAACTAACTTGTGTCTTTGCAAAACCTTACAAAAGATCATTTTTTCTAGTACAACTAACAAAAATACATATCTCTAGGCATTATTAGCCATTTTGCATGTGTTGTTTAAAAGTTATGTTTGAATACATTTTTATTGCTTTTTTCTCATTATCTCAGGATTCTAAGACTATTATAGTAATATTGAATAAAAAAGTACTTTTTGCATTTGCAAGATTTAAAAAAGCATATGTTTTCGAGTAAAACTCCCAAAGATGCATTATTTCAGGCATTATTAGCCATTTTTCATGTGTGGTGTAGGAGTTATGTTTAAATAACTGTCATATTGGGCGTTACAGTATACAGTCATATTGAGTAAAACCTGTTTTTTGTATTTGTGATTCTTTCCAAAATACCCGATTCTGGTAAAAGTCACATAAATTCAATATTACATGCTTTTTTAGACAAATTTCACGTTTAGTTTTGGAGTTATGATTATAAACCTTTCATATTTAATATGACAGTTACACTGTTATATTGAATAAAAAAACTAACTTGTGTCTTTGCAAACCTCACAAAAGATCATTTTTCTAGTACAACTAACAAAAATACATATCTCTAGGCATTATTAGACATTTTGCATGTGTTGTTTAAAAGTTATGTTGGAATACATTTTTATTGCTTTTTTTCTCATTATCTCAGGATTTTAAGACTATTATAGTAATATTGAATAAAAAACTACTTTTTGCATTTGCAAGATTTAAAAAAGCATATGTTTCGAATAAAACTCCAAAGATGCATTATTTCAGGCATTATTAGCCATTTTTCATGTGTGGTGTAGGAGTTATGTTTAAATAACTGTCATATTGAGTGTTACAGTATACAGTCATATTGAGTAAAACATACATTTTGTATTTGCAAACTATAGTAAAACAACTGTATCTAGTAAAACTAACATGTATTACTTATCACAGACATTGTTAGACATTTTGCACGTTTGGATTAGGAGTTATGTTGGAATACATTTTTATTGCTTTTTTCGCATTATCTCAGGGATTTTAAGAACATTATAGTCATATTGCGAAAAAAAACTACTTTTTTCATTAGCAAGATTTAAAAAAGCATATGCTTCGAGTGAAACCCCCCAAAGATGCATTATTTCAGGCATTATTAGCCATTTTTCATGTGTGGTGTAGGAGTTATGTTTAAAAAACTGTCATATTGAGTTTTACAGTATACAGTAATATTGAGTAAAACCTAAATTTTGTATTTGCAAACCATAAAAAAACAACTGTATCTAGTAAAACTAACATGTATTCCTTATCACAGGCATTTTTAGACATTTTGCACGTTTGGATTAGGAGTTATGTTGGAATACATTTTTATTGCTTTTTTCGCATTAATCTCAGGATTCTAAGAACATTATAGTCATATTGCGAAAAAAACTACTTTTTGCATTTGCAAGATTTAAAAAATCATATGCTTCGAGTGAAACCCCCAAAGATGCATTATTTCAGGCATTATTAGCCATTTTTCATGTGTGGTGTAGGAGTTATGTTTAAATAACTGTCATATTGAGTGTTACAGTATACAGTCATATTGAGTAAAACCCTAAATTTGTACTTGCAAACCATAGAGAAACCACTGTATCTAGAAAAACTAACATTTACTCAATATCACAGGCATTTTTAGACATTTTGCAGGTTTGGATTAGGAGTTAGGTTGGAATACATTTTTATTGCTTTTTTCGCATTATCTCAGGATTCTAAGAACATTATAGTCATATTGAGTAAAAAACTACTTTTTGCATTTGCCAATTTTAAAAAGCATATGCTTCCAGTAAAACTCCAAAAGATGCATTTTTTCAGGCATTATTAGCCATTATTTATGTTTTGTGTAGGATTTATGTTTAAATAACTGTTATATTGAGTGTTACAGTATACAGTCATAATGACTAAAACTTCATTTTTGTATTTGCAAACCATAGAAAAACAACTGCATCTAGTAAAAACTCACATGTATTCAATATCACAGGCATTTTTAGACATTTTTTCACGTTTGGATTAGGAATTATGTTGGAATACAGTTTTATTGTTTTTTTCGCCTTATCTCAGGATTCTAAGTACATTACTGTCAAATTGAGTAAAAAAATATATTTTGTTTTTGCAAACCTTGTCAAATGTTTTTTTTTTTCAGGAAAACTCTCAAAGATGCCTTTTTTCAGGCATTATTAGACATTTTGCATGCATATTTTTGGATTTTTGTTTTCAAAAACTGTCATTTTGAGTGTGACCAATATGAGGCCAGTAAAACCGAATGTTTGTATTTGTGATTCTTTCCAAAATACCCGATTCTGGTAAAACTCACGTAAATTCAATATTACAGGCTTTTTTAGACACATTTCAAGTTTGGTTTTGGAGTTATGATTATAAACCTTTCATATTTAGTTTGACAGTTACACTGTTATATGGAATAAAAAAACAAACTTGTGTCTTTGCTAACCTTACAAAAGATCAATTTTCTAGTAGAACTAACAAAAATACACATCTCTAGGCATTATCAGCCATATTACATGCGTTGTTTGGAAGTTATGTTTGAATACATTTGTATTGCTTTTTTTTTGCATTATCTCAGGATTCTAAGTACATTACTGTCAAATTGAGTAAAAAATTATATTTTGTTTTTGCAAACCTTGCCAAATATTTTTTTCAGGAAAACTCTCAAAGATGCATTTCTTCAGGCAGTATTAGACATTTTGCATGTGTGTTTGTAGGAGTTATGTTTAAATAACTGTCATATTGAGTGTTACAGTATACAGTCACATTGAGTACAATCTAAATTGTGTATTTGCAAACCATAGAAAAAACAACTGTATCTAGTAAAACTCACACGTATTCAATATCAAAGGCATTTTTAGACATTTTGCACGTTTGGATTAGGAGTTATGATTTTATTGCTTTTTTTCGCATTATCTTAGGAATCTAAGAACTTTATAGTCATGTTGAGTAAAAAACTACTTTTTGCATTTGCAAAATTTAAAAAAGCTTATGCTTCGAGTAAAACTCCAAAAGATGCATTATTTCAGGCATTATTAGCCATTTTTAATGTGTGGTGTAGGAACTATGTTTAAAAA
This sequence comes from Nerophis ophidion, assembly GCF_033978795.1. Classification (NCBI taxonomy): domain Eukaryota; kingdom Metazoa; phylum Chordata; class Actinopteri; order Syngnathiformes; family Syngnathidae; genus Nerophis; species Nerophis ophidion. Next base: position 96,204 of record NW_026907100.1, read on the forward strand.
ACTGTCATATTGAGTGTTACAGTATACAGTTATATTGACTAAAATCTCCTTTTTGTATTTGCAAATCATAGAAAAACAACTGCATCTAGTAAAAACTCACGCGTATTCCATATCATAGGCATTTTTAGAAATTTTGCACGTTTGGATTAAGAATTATGTTTGAATACATTTTTATTGTTTTTTTTTGGCTTTATCTCCGGATTCTAAGTACATTACCGTCAAATTGAGTAAAAAAAAATTATTTTGTTTTTGCAAACCTTGCCAAATGTTTTTTTTTTTTTCAGGAAAACTCTCAAAGATGCATTTCTTCCGGCATTATTAGACATTTTGCATGTGTGGTGTAGGAGTTATGTTTAAATAACTGTCAAATTGAGTGTTACATTATACAGTCATATTGTATAATGTAACAACTAGAAAAATACTTTTTGTTTTCGCCAACCTTACCAAATGTTTTTTTTTCCAGAAAAACTCTCAAAGATACATTTCTTCAGGCATTTTAGACATGTTGCATTTCTACTTTAGGAGTTATGTTTCAAAAACTGTCATTTTGAGTGTGACCAATATGAGGCCAGGAAAACCTAATTTTTGTATTTGTGAACCTCTCCCAAATACCTGATTCTGTTAAAACTCACATAAATTCAATATTACAGGCTTTTTAAGACAAATTTCAAGTTTGGTTTTGGAGTTATGATTATAAAACTTTAATATTTAGTATGATAGTTACACTGTTATATTGAATAAAAAAACTAACTTGTGTCTTTGCTAACCTTAAAAAGACACATTTTCTAGTACAACTAACAAAAATACACATGTCTAGGCATTATCAGCCATTTTTCATGCGTTGTTTGGAAGTTATGTTTGAATACAATTTTATTGCTTTTTTCGCATTATCTCAGGATTCTAAGTACATTACTGGTCAAATTGAGTAAAACATTATTTTTTGGTTTTTGCAAACCTTGCCAAATGTTTTTTTTTTTCAGGAAAACTCTCAAAGATGCATTTCTTCAGGCATTATTAGACATTTTGCATGTGTGGTGTAGGAGTTATGTTTAAAATAACTGTCATATTGAGTGTTACAGTATACAGTCACATTGAGTAAAACCTAAATTTTGTATTTGCAAACCATAGAAAAACAACTGTATCTAGTAAAACTAACATTAATTCAATATCACAGGCATTTTAGGACATTTTGCACGTTTGGATTAGGAGTTTTGTTGAATACATTTTTATTGCTTTTTTTGCATTATCTCAGGAATCTAACAGCATTATAGTCATGTTGAGTAAAAAACAACTTTTTGCATTTGCAAAATTTAAAAAAAATTATGCTAAATTTTGTATTTGCAAACCATAAAAAAAAACTATATCTAGTAAAACTCACATTTATTCAACATCACAGGCATTTTTAGACATTTTGAACGTTTGAATTAGGAATTATGTTGGAATACCTTTAAATTGCTTTTTTTGCATTATCTCAGGATTCTAAGTACATTACTGTCAAATTAGTAGAAAAATACTTTTTGTTTTCGCCAACCTTACCAAACCAGAAAATGATATGTATTATTGATTTGGTATTTTTCTGTAATAAAAAATAGTAATATACATAGTTTGTCAATACTGGCATATTACTTAAAATAACAGACAATTTGTTTATTTACAGATAATGTTTTCAATTCTTCTGTTTTATAACCTATTTAAAAAAAAAATACAGTAGAAATTTAAAGTAAATTAACCATAAAAATATGAATTTTTTTTTACAGTGTAGGCATTATTAGCCATTTTGCATGTGTTGTTTAGAAGTTATGTTTGAATTTATTTGTATTGCTTTTTTAGCATTATCTCAGGATTCTAAAAAAATGATTGTCATATTGAGTAAAAAACTAGTTTTTGCATTTGCAAGATTTACAAAAGCATATGTTTCCAGCAAAACTCCCAAAGACGCATTCCTTCAGGCATTATTAGCCATTGTTCATGTGTGGTGTAGGAATTATGTTTAAATAACTGTCATATTGAGTGTTACAGTATACAGTCATATTGAGTAAAACCAAATTTTTGTATTTGCAAACCATAAAAAAACAACTGCATCTAGTAAAACTCACATGGATTCAATATCGCAGGCATTTTTAGACATTTTGCACGTTTGGATTAGGAATTATGTTGGAGGACATTTCATTGCTTTTTTCGCATTAGCTCAGGATTCTCAGTACATTATTGTGAAATTGGGTAAAAAATTACTTTTTGTTTTTTCAAACCTTACCATATGTTTTTTTTTCCAGTAAAACTCAAAATGATACATTTCTTCAGGCATTATTAGACATTTTGCCCGTGTATTGAGTAAAACCAAATGTTTGTATTTGCGAACCATAAAAAAACAACTGTGTCTAGTAAAACTCAAATGGATTCAATATCACAGACATTTTTAGACATTTTGCACGTTTGGATTAGGAATTATGATGGAATACATTTGTATTGCTTTTTTTTTTTACAATATCTCAGAATTGTATGTACATTCTTGTCAAATTGAGTAAAAACATACTTTTTACAAAATATAATTTTTCTAGTACCGCTAACAAAGATACATATCTCCAGGCATTATTAGTCATTTTGCATTTGTTGTTTAGAAGGGATGTTTGAAAACATTTTTATTGCTTTTGTCACATGATCTAAAGATTCTAAGAACATTATTGTCATATTGAGTAAAAAACTACTTTTTGCATTTGCAAGATTTAAAAAAGCATATGTTTCGAGTAAAACTCCCAAAGGTGCATTTTTTCAGGCATTATTAGCCATTTTTCATGTGTGGTGTAGGAGTTATGTAAAAATAACTGTCATATTGTATACAGTCATATTGAGTAAAACCAAATTTTTGTATTGGCAAACAATAAAAAAACAACTGTATCCAGTAGAGATGCGCGGTTTACGGTCACAACCGTGGAGTCCGCGGATAAACAGCAGGTCGGGCGTGTGAATTGACGAAAAAATAGATTTTAAATAGATTCGGGCAGGTGGCGGTTGAACCATTGGGAAATATATATACATAGTGAAATGTTATGTTGAAGAGTTTCATTTAACCTACTGACGTGTATATATAAATGGTTTATTTATATTGGTTAGTAACGTAAAGTGTTGCTCCTGGCTGTACTTGATGCTACAGTCTAGTGGTTAGGATTCAATGCGCTCACCGTCGCGATCCGGGTTTGATGCTCGGTGAAGGAAATCACATTTTTTTAATCATGAATTGATTAGCGTGGACCCCGACTTAAACAAGTTGAAAAACGTATTGGGGTGTTACCATTTAGTGGTCAATTGTACGGGCCTCATATTGGTCACACTCAAAATGACGGTTTTTGAAACAAAACTCCAAAAATATGCATGCAAAATGTCTAATAATGCCTGAAGAAATGCATCTTTGAGAGTTTTCCTGAAAAAACAAAATATAATTTTTTACTCAATTTGACAATGTTCTTAGAATCCTGAGATAAAGCGAAAAAAAACAATAAAAATGTATTCCAACATAATTCCTAATCCAAACGTGCAAAATGTCTAAAAATGCCTGTGATATTGAATACATGTGAGTTTTACTAGATACAGTTGTTTTTCTATGGTTTGCAAATACAAAAATGAGGTTTTAGTCAATATGACTGTATACTGTAACACTCAATATGACAGTTATTTAAACATAACTCCTACACCACACATGAAAAATGGCTAATAATGCCTGAAATAATGCATCTTTTGGAGTTTTACTCGAAGCATATGCTTTTTAAAATCTTGCAAATGCAAAAAGTTGTTTTTTATTCAATATGACTATAATAGTCTTAGAATCCTGAGATAATGCGAAAAAAGCAATAAAAATGTATTCCAACATAACTTCTAAACAACTTATGCAAATAGGCTAATAATGCCTAGAGATATGTATTTGTGTTAGTTGTACTAGAAAAATTATCTTTTGTAAGGTTTGCAAAGACACAAGTTAGTTTTTTTATTCCATATAACAGTGTAACTGTCATACTAAATATGAAAGGTTTATAATCATAACTCCAAAACTAAACGTGAAATTTGTCTAAAAAAGCCTTTAAAAACCCTGTGGAATAAAAGTATTTTTCTGCAAAACTATTTGCATCGTTACTTTATTAAAGGTGGTTGAATTTAATAATTTGGTAAAAGTCTGTAAAATTACGATATTTTTCCGCAAAACGTTTCATGAAAATTTCTGTAAGTATGTTTTTGATTATTATTTGGTTTACAATGTTTTACTTAAATTTTATAGTTTTCGTTTGGCAGTCGTATCTGCCAGTAGATGACAGTTTTTTTTTACAGAATTTTTTTTACAGTGTAGAGACATTGATCTTTTTCAGTTTTACTAGAAAAAATATATTTTTTAAGGTTCTCAAACACACAAGGTACACTGTAAAAAAAATTCTGTAAAAAAAACTGTAATCTACTGGCAGCTATGTCTACCAAATGAAAACCATAAAATTAAAGTAAAACACTGTATACCAAATAATGAACTAAAACATATTTACAGAAGTTTTCATTAAACGTTTTGCGGAAAAGTATAAACAAATTTCAGATTTTTACTAAATTGTTAAGATCAACCACCTTTAATAAAGTGACGATGCAAACAGCTCTGCTGGAAAATACCTTTTTTCTGCAGAGTTTTTCCAATTAGTTACGATCAACCAACTTTAATGGAGTGACAATGATGGCAGTTCCACAGAAAAATACCATTATTTTACAGATTTTTTCTGAATTATTAAGTTCAGGGGTCTCAAACTCAGTGTACAGGGGGGCTACAGTGTGTAGAAACTATGTGAAGAGTGGATTAGCCTTCTTTGAATGGCTATACCGACCTGGCAACATACTTGAGATAAAAGGAAAAAAACAATAAAAATGTATTCCAACATAATTCCTAATCAAAACTTGCAAAAGTTCTAAAAATGCCTATGATATTGAACATTGTGAGTTTTACTAGATACAGTTGTTTTTCTATGGTTTGCAAATACAAAATTGAGGTTTTACTCAATATGACTGAATACTGTAACACTCAATATGACAGTTATTTAAACATAACTCCTACACCACACATGAAAAATGGCTAATAATGCCTGAAATAATGGGAGTTTTACTCGAAACATATGCTTTTTTAAATCTTGCAAATGCAAAAAGTAGTGTTTTATTCAATATAACTATAATAGTCTTAGAATCCTGAGATAATGCGAAAAAAGCAATACAAATGTATTCCAACATAACTTCTAAACAACACATGCAAAATGGCATGTGTTGCCTAGAGATATGAATTTTTGTTAGTTGTACTAGAAAAATTATCTTGTGTAAGGTTTGCAAAGACACAAGTTAGTTTTTTTATTCAATATAACAGTGTAACCGTCATACTAATATGAAAGGTTTATAATCATAACTCCAAAACTAAACGTGAAATTTGTCTAAAAAAGCATGTAAAATTGAATTTATGTGAGTTTTACCAGAATCGGGTATTTTGGAAAGAATCACAAATATAAAAACTAGGTTTTACTCAATATGACTGTATACTGTAACGCCCAATATGACAGTATACAGTCATATTGAGTAAAACCTCATTTTTGTTTTTGCAAACTATAAAAAAAACAACTGTATCTAGTAAAACTAACATTTATTCAAAATTACAGGCATTTTTAGACATTTTACACGTTTGGATTAAAAGTTATGTTTGAATACCTTTTTTTTTTCTTCGCATTATCTCAGGATTCTAAGAACATTATAGTCATATTGAGTACAAAACTACTTTCTGCATTTGCAAGATTTAAAAAAGCATATGCTTCGAGTAAAACTCCCAAAGAACCATTATTTCAGGCATTATTAGCCATTTTTCATGTGTGGTGTAGGAGTTATGTTTGAATACATTTTTATTGCTTTTTTTGCATTATCTCAGGATTCTAAGACTACTATAGTCATATTGAATAAAAAACTACTTTTTGCATTTGCAAGATATAAAAAACCATATGTTTCGAGTAACACTCCCATTATTTCAGGCATTATTAGCCATTTTTCATGTGTGGTGTAGGAGTTATGTTTAAATAACTGTCATATTGAGTGTTACAGTATACAGTCATTTTGAGTAAAACCTAAATTTTGTATTTGCAAACCATAGAAAAACAACTGTATCTAGTAAAACTCACATGTATTCAATATCATAGGCATTTTTAGACATTTTGCAAGTTTTGATTAGGAATTATGTTGGAATACATTTTTATTGTTTTTTTCGCTTTATCTCAGGAATCTAAGTACATTACTGTCAAATTGAGTAAAAAATTATATTTTGTTTTTGCAAACCTTGCCAAATCTTTTTTTTTTCAGGAAAACTCTCAAAGATGCATTTCTTTAGGCATTATTAGACATTTTGCATTGTGGTGTAAGGGTTATGTTTAAATAATCGTCATATTGAGTGTTACCGTATACAGTCATATTGAGTAAAACCTAAATTTTTTGTTTGCAAACCATAGAAAAACACAGGGAGTCTCCTGTAAAAATTGGCAAGTATGTTGCCAGGTCGATATAGCCATTCAAAGAAGGTGAATCCACTCTTCACGTAGTTTCTACACACTGTAGCCCCCCTGTTCACTGAGTTTGAGACCCCTGAACTTAATAATTCAGAAAAAATCTGTAAAATAATTGTATTTTTCTGTGGAACTGCCAGCATTGTCACTCCATTAAAGTTGGTTGATCGTAACTAATTGGAAAAACTCTGTAGAATGAAGGTATTTTCCAGCAGAGCTGTTTGCATCGTCACTTTATTAAAGGTTTTTGATCTTAACAATTTAGTAAAAATCTGAAATTTGTTTATACTTTTCCGCAAAACGTTTAATGAAAATTTCTGTAAATATGTTTTAGTTCATTATTTGGTATACAGTGTTTTACTTTAATTTTATGGTTTTCATTTGGTAGACGTAGCTGCCAGTAGATTACAGTTTTTTTTACAGATTTTTTTTTACAGTGTACCTTGTGTGTTTGAGAACCTTAAAAAATATATTTTTTCTAGTAAAACTGAAAAAGATCAATGTCTCTACACTGTAAAAAAAATTCTGTAAAAAAAACTGTCATCTACTGGCAGATACGACTGCCAAACGAAAACTATAAAATTTAAGTAAAACATTGTAAACCAAATAATAATCAAAAACATACTTACAGAAATTTTCATGAAACGTTTTGCGGAAAAATATCGTAATTTTACAGACTTTTACCAAATTATTAAATTCAACCACCTTTAATAAAATAACGATGCAAATAGTTTTGCAGAAAAATACTTTTATTCCACAGGGTTTTTCCAAATTAATAAGATCAACCAACTTTAATGATGTGACAATGCTGGCAGTACCACAGAAAAATGCTATTATTTTACAGACTTTTTGAGTTGTTAAGATCAGGGGTTTCTAATTCAATTTAATTAGGGTCCACCGGATGCTGAAACTACATGAAAAGTGGATTCACCTTCTTTGAATGGCAATCTAGACTTAGCAACATGTTTGCCAATCCTCCCGAAATATAAAGAGACCTCTTGTGTATCTCGTAGAGTATTGTTTATTTATCAGTGTGACAATCATTTTAAGGTGATGCCTGTGACAACATTGCCTTCAACTTCCTTGACAATCTTGCTTTGTGCTCACTAATTCAGCAAACTAACAGCTTGCCTAAAGTAGATGCACTCAAATTGTACAAAGGTTCATAGGGTATACAATGTTGACCACAAGACGTACTTGATCAACAGCAATATAGATCACACTGACGGTGGCTGTACAACAATTTTTAACATTGTTACAAATATGCGACACAATGCTAACCCACATCAAACAAGAATGACAAACACATTTTGGGAGAACATCTTCACCGTAACACAAAATAAACACAAAAGAACAAATACCCAGAATTCCATGCAGCGCTACTCTTCCGGGCTACACCCCCGCCACCACCCCACATCACCGCCCCCCTCCATGTGTTGGTTGAGGTGGGCGGGGTTTGGTGGCTGCGGGGGTGTATCCCGGAAGAGTAGCGCTGCTTGGCATTCTGGGTATTTGTTCTTTTGTGTTTATTTTGTGTTACGGTGAAGATGTTCTCGTGAAATGTGTTTGTCATTCTTGTTTGATGTGGGTTCACAGTGTGGCGCATATTTGTAACAGTGTTAAATATATTTGTATGGCCACCGTCAGTGTGACCTGTGTGGCTGTTGGCTGTAGATCAAGTATGTCTTGCACTCACCAACGTGTGTCATATTACAGAGAAAAATCTTGAATTGTTTGTACAAGCATAAACCTTTATATGACAGGCTACAAATATTTTTCAACGTAAATACAAAATCACACGTACATATTAAAAAAAAAAAAGATATTCCTTTAAATTACATATAAAACTGGTAGATTGTTAATATGGACATGGACTTTTATAAAACAAGTACATGTTAAATGGAAGTTAATTACTGTAATTTTACATGAATTTGAAAGTAATTTGAGAAAACAGAAAATGATATGTATTATTGATTTGGTATTTTTCTGTAATAAAAAATAGTAATATACATAGTTTGTCAATACTGGCATATTACTTAAAATAACAGACAGTTTGTTTATTTACAGATAATGTCTTCAATTCTTCAGTTTTATAACCTATTTGAAAAAAAAAGAAAAATTACAGTAGAAATTTAGAGTAAATTAACCATAAAAATATGATTTTTTTTTACAGTGTAGGCATTATTATCCAATTTGCATGTGTTGTTTAGAAGTTATGTTTGAATACATTTGTATTGCTTTTTTAGCATTATCTCAGGATTCTAAAAAAATGATTGTCATATTGAGTAAAAAACTAGTTTTTGCATTTGCAAGATTTACAAAAGCATATGTTTCCAGCAAAACTCCCAAAGATGCATTCTTTCAGGCATTATTAGCCATTGTTCATGTGTGGTGTAGGAATTATGTTTAAATAACTGTCATATTGAGTGTTACAGTATACAGTCATATTGAGTAAAACCAAATTTTTGTATTTGCAAACCATAAAAAAACAACTGCATCTAGTAAAACTCACATGGATTCAATATCGCAGGCATTTTTAGACATTTTGCACGTTTGGATTAGGAATTATGTTGGAGGACATTTCATTGCTTTTTTCACATTAGCTCAGGATTCTCAGTACATTACTGTGAAATTGGGTAAAAAAATTCTTTTTGTTTTTGCACATCTTACTATATGTTTTTTTTTCCAGTAAAACTCAAAATGATACATTTCTTCAGGCATTATTAGACATTTTGCCCGTATATTGAGTAAAACCAAATGTTTGTATTTGCGAACCATAAAAAAAACAACTGTGTCTAGTAAAACTCAAATGGATTCAATATCACAGGCATTTTTACACATTTTGCACGTTTGGATTAGGAATTATGCTGGAATACATTTGTATTGCTTTTTTCTTGCAATATCTCAGACTTGTATGTACATTCTTGTCAAATTGAGTAAAAACATACTTTTTACTAAATATAATTTTTCTAGTACCACGAACAAAGATACATATCTCTAGGCATTATTAGTCATTTTGCATTTGTTCTTTAGAAGGGATGTTTGAAAACATTTTTATTGCTTTTGTCACATTATCTCAAGATTCTAAGAACATTATTGTCATATTGAGTAAAAAACTACTTTTTGCATTTGCAAGATTTAAAAAAGCATATGTTTCGAGTAAAACTCCCAAAGATGCATTTTTTCAGGCATTATTAGCCATTTTTCATGTGTGGTGTAGGAGTTATGTAAAAATAACTGTCATATTGTATACAGTCATATTGAGTAAAACCAAATTTTTGTATTTGCAAACAATAAAAAAACAACTGTATCTAGTAGAGATGCGCGGTTTACGGTCACAACCGTGGAGTCCGCGGATAAACAGCAGGTTGGGCGGGTGACTTGACGAAAAAATATATTTTAAATTAGATTCGGGCAGGTGGCGGTTGAACCATTGAACATAGTTAAATGTTATGTTGAAGAGGTTCATTTAGCCTACTGACGTGTATATATAAATGGTTTATTTATATTGGTTAGTAACGTAAAGTGTTGTTCCTGGCTGTACTTGATGGTACAGTCTAGTGGTTAGGATTCAATGCGCTCACCGTCGCGATCCGGGTTTGATGCTCGGTCAAGGGAATCACTTTTTTTTACCATGAATTGATTAGCGTGGACCCCGACTTAAACAAGTTGAAAAACTTATTGGGGTGTTACCATTTAGTGGTCAATTGTACGGAATATGTACTGTACTTGGCAATCTATTAATAAAAGTATCAATCAAAACAATCCATACAACACGTCACAGACAACGTCACGCTAACATCATGTGACACTTCCTATGAAGGCTGCAGAAGCAAGGTAGCCCAAACTTGTCAGGTACAACACTTTATCTTACTAGCCTCTAAAAATCAACCATTTATAGATAGTTCAATGTTGTTACCCACATACGAAAAACGAGCAGCACCCTTTTAAACAGTATGTGGGCATACTTTTATTTTGAAGTGTCTCGTTTGGTCTGTGGACGGATATAAGGAAGCTACTTCCGGGTATGAGTACACATTTTTTTGATGCATTAGAAAGAAGAAAGAGAGCGGCTGATTGTAACAAAGACTAAAAAGTGTCACAGGGACTTTAAGCGTTTGGGATCTAAGAGCCAGAAGATCACAATTGCCTCCATCTTCTTCCGCTTATCAGAAGTGGGGTCGCGGGGGCAGCAGCCTAAGCAGGAAAGCCCAGCCTTCCCACTCCCAAGCCACTTCGTCTAGCTCCTACCCAGGGAATCCCGAAGCGTTGCCAGGCCAGCCGGAAGACAAAGTCTTCCCAGCGTGTCCTGGATCTTCCCCGTGGCCTCCTACCGGTTGGACATGCCCTAATCGCCTCCCTAGGGTGGGGTGTGGGTGGCATCCTGACCAGATGCCCGAACCACCTCATCTGGCTCCAACAGCCATACAAGTCACACTGACGGTGGCCATACAAACAAATTTTACACTGTTACAAATATGCGCCACACTGTGAACCCACATCAAACAAGAATGACAAACACATTTCGCGAGAACATCTTCACCGTAACACAAAATAAACACAAAATAACAAATACCCAGAATGCCATGCAGCGCTACTCGCCCGGGCTACACCCCCGCAACCACCAAACCCCGCCCACCTCAACCGACACATGGAGGGGGGCGGTGATGAGGGGTGGTGGCGGGGGTGTAGCCCGGAAGAGTAGCACTGCATGGAATTCTGGGTATTTGTTCTTTTGTGTTTATTTTGTGTTACGGTGAAGATGTTCTCCCAAAATGTGTTTGTCATTCTTGTTTGATGTGGGTTCACAATATGTGGTGCATATTTGTAACAATGTTAACATTTTTTGGACAGCCACCGTCAGTGTGAGCTATATAGCTGTTGATCAAGTATGTTATGGACAACCTATGACGAGCACAAAAGTCTAATAACAAAACACCACTTGCAGTACTGTCACAGCAGGCCTTAAAGATACTTGTCCAGTTGATATCGGATAGCCCTTCACTACGGTCACAGGGAGTCTCCTGTAAAGATTGGCAAGTATGTTGCCATGTCAGTATTGCCATTAAAGGAAGGTGAATTCACTTTTCACGTAGTTTCTACACACTATAGCCCCCCGGTAAACTGAGTTTGAGACTCTTGATCTTAATAATTCAGAAAAAATCTGTAAAATAATCATGTTTTTCTGTTGGTTGATCGTAATTAATTGGAAAAACTCTGTAGAAAAAAGGTATTTTTCTGCAGAACTGTTTGCATTGTCACTTTATTAAAGGTGGTTGATCTTAACAATTTAGTAAAAATCTGAAAAATGTTGATATTTTTCCACAAAACGTTTAATGAAAATTTCTGTAAATATAATGTTTTAGATCATTATTTGGTCTACAGTGTTTTACTTTAATTTTATGGTTTTCATTTGGCAGCCGTAGCTACCAGTAGATTAGTTTTTTTACAGATTTTTTTTTTTACAGTGTACCTTGTGTGTTTGAGAACCTTAAAAAATATATTTTTTCTAGTAGAACTGACAAAGATAAATGTCTATACACACAAAAAAAAAAATTCTGTAAAACAAACAGTCTATAACTATAACAAACTATAACATTTAAGTAAAACATTGCAAACCAAATAATAATCAAAAACATTATATTTACAGAAATTTTCATGAAACGTTTTGCGGAAAAATATCGTAATTTTACAGATTTTTACAATATTATTAAGGTCAACAACCTTTAATAAAGTATTGATGCAAACAGTTTTGCAGAAAAATACTTTTATTCTACAGAGTTTTTCCAAATTAATATGATCAACCAACTTTAATAAAGTGACAATGCTGGTATTTCCACAGAAAAATACCATTATTTTACACTCTTTCTGAATTGTTAAAATAGGGGGCCACTGGATGCTGAAACTACATGAAAAGTGGATTCAGCTTCTTTGAATGACCATCCAGACCTAGCAACATACTTGCGAATCCTCCCGATTTTAACGAGAGGCTTCCTGTGACCCTCGCAATGGATTGTCCCTATATCGACCGGACAAACATTTTAATGTGGTTATGTGACAGCACTGCCTTCAACTTCCTTGACAACCTTTTGTCGTGTTCGCTCATTCAGCAAACCAACAGCATGCCGAGGGGGCCGCACGCATGTTATGCGAGGATTTGTTGGTTGTACAATGTTGACTACAAGACGTACTTGATTAACAGCATTACAAATCACACTGACGGGAGCTGTACAAAAAAAATTAACACTGTTACAAATATGCGCCAATATTGTGAAACCACATCAAACAAGAATGACGAACACATTTCGGGAGAACATCTTTACCGTAACACAAAATAAACACAAAAGAACAAATACCCAGAATTCCATGCAGCGCTACTCTTCCGGGCTACACCCCTGCCACCACCCCACATCACGGTCCCCCTCCTTGCGCCAGTTGAGGCGGGCGGGGTTTGGTGGTTGCGGGGGTGTAGCCCGGAAGAGTAGCGCTGCATGGCATTCTGGGTATTTGTTCTTTTGTGTTTATTTTGTGTTACGGTGAAGATGTTCTCCCGAAATGTGTTTGTCATTCTTGTTTGATGAGGGTTCACAGTGTGGCGCATATTTGTAACAGTGTGAAATTTGTTTGTACGGCCACCGTCAGTGTGACCTGTGTGGCTGTTGGCTGTTGATCAAGTATGTCTTGCACTCACCAGCGTGTGCCATATTACAGAGAAAAATGTTAAATTGTTAGTAAAAGCATAAACCTTTATATACCAGGCTTCAAATATGTTTAGCCTGACGGTACCTGTCTGCTGCCTCCGGAGGATTGTCATACTAAATGTGAAAGGTTTATAATAATAACTCCAAAACCAAACATGAAATTTGTCTTAAAAAGCCTTAATGTTGAATGTATGTGAGTTTTACCTGAATCAGGTATTTTGGAAAGAATCACAAATACAAAGCTTAGGTTTTACTGGCCTCATATTGGTCACACTCAAAATTACAGTTTTTAAAACATAACTCCAAAAATACACATGTATAATGTCTAATAATAACTGTAGAAATGCATCTTTGAGAGTTTTCCTGAAAAAAAATAATTTGGTAAGGTTTGCAAAAACAAAATTTAATTTTTTACTCAATTTGACATTTGTATTGCGAAAAAAGCAATACAAATGTATTCCAACATAATTCCAAATCCAAACGTGCAAAATGTCTAAAAATGCTCGTGATATTGAATACATGTGAGTTTTACTGGATACAGTTGTTTTTCTATGGTTTGTAAATACAAAAATGAGGTTTTACTCAATATGACTGTATACTGTAACACTCAATATGACAGTTATTTAAACATAACTCCTACACCACACATGAAAAATGGCTAATAATGCCTGAAATAATGCATCTTTGGGAGTTTTACTCGAAACATATGCTTTTTTAAATCTTGCAGATGCAAAAAGTAGTTTTTTATTCAATATGACTATAATAGTCTTAGAATCCTGAGATAATGCAAAAAAAGCAAAAAAATGTATTCAAACATAACTTCTAAACAACACATGAAAAATGGCTAATAATGCCTAGGGGTGTGTATTTTTGTTAGTTGTACTAGAAAAATAATCTTTTGTAGGGTTTGCAAAGACACAAGTTAGTTTTTTTTATTCAATATAACAGTGTAACTGTCATATTAAATATGAAAGGTTTATAATCATAACTCCAAAAACAAACTTGAAATTTGTCTAAAAAAGCCTGTAATGTTGAATTTATGTGGGGTTTAGCAGACTCAGGTATTTTGGAAATGTTCACAAATACAACAATTAGGTTTTGCTGGCCTCATATTGGTCACACGCAAAATGACAGTTTTTGAAACATAACTCAAAAAGTAGAAATGCAAAATGTCTAATAATGCTTGAAGAAATGTATCTTAGACAGTTTTACTGGAAAAAAAACATTTGGTAAGATTTGCGAAAACAAAAAGTATTTTTTTACTAAATTTGACAGTAATGTATTTATAATCCTGAGATAATGCGAAAAAAGCAATAAAAATGTATTCCAACATAATTCCTAATCCAAACGTGCAAAATGTCTAAAAATGCCTGTGATATTAAATACATATGAGTTTTACTAGATACAGTTGTTTTTCTATTGTTTGCAAATACAAAAATGAGGTTTTACTCAATATAACTGTATACTGTAACACTCAATATGACAGTTATTTAAACATAACTCCTACACCACACATGAAAAATGGCTAATAATGCCTGAAATAATGCATCTTTTGGATTTTTACTCGAAATATATGCTTTTTTAAATCTTGCAAATGCAAAAAGTAGTTTTTTACTCAATATGAACATAATGTTCTTAGAATCCTGAGATAATAAGAAAAAAGCAATGAAAATGTATTCCAATATGATTCCTAATCCAAACGTGCAAAATGTCTAAAAATCCATCCATCCATCCATTTTCTACCGCTTATTCCCTTTCGGGGTCGCGGGGGGCGCTGGCGCCTATCTCAGCTACAATCGGGCGGAAGGCGGGGTACACCCTGGACAAGTCGCCAGCTCATCGCAGGGCCAACACAGATAGACAGACAACAGTCACACTCACATTCACACACTAGGGCCAATTTAGTGTTGCCAATCAACCTATCCCCAGGTGCATGTCTTTGGAAGTGGGAGGAAGCCGGAGTACCCGGAGGGAACCCACGCATTCACGGGGAGAACATGCAAACTCCACACAGAAAGATCCCGAGCCTGGATTTGAACCCAGGACTGCAGGACCTTCGTATTGTGAGGCAGACGCACTAACGCCTGTGATATTGAAATAATGTTAGTTTTACTAGATACAGTTGTTTTTCTATGGTTTGCAAATACAAAATTTAGGTTCTACTCAATATGTAACACTGTAACACTTAATATGCCAGTTATTTAAACATAACTCCTACACCACACATGAAAAATAGCTAATAATGCCTGAAATAATGCATCTTTGGGAGTTTTACTCAAAACATATGCTTTTTTAAATCTTTCAAATGAGTAAAGGCGTTTTTTACTTAATATGACAATAATGTTCTTACAATCCTGACATAATGCGAAAAAAGTAATAAAGTTGTATTCAAACATAACTTCTAAACAGCACATGAAAAATTGCTTATAATGCCTAGAGATGTGTATTTTTGTTAGTTGTACTAGAAAAATAATCTTTTGTAAGGTTTGCAAAGACACAAGTTAGTTTTTTTTATTCAATATAACAGTGTAACTGTCATATTAATTATGAAAGGTTTATAATCATAACTCCAAAACCAAACTTGAAATTTGTCTAAAAAAATCCTGTAATATTGAATTCATGTGAGTTTTAACAGAATCAGGTATTTTGGAAAGGTTCACAAATACAACAATTAGGTTTTACTGGCCTCATATTGGTCACACTCAAAATGACCGTTTTTGAAACATAACTCCAAAAGTAGAAATGCTAAATGTCTAATAATGCCTGAAGATATGTATCTTTGAGAGTTTTAATGGAAAAAAACCCATTTGGTAATGTTTGCAAAAACAGAAAGTATTTCTTTTACTAAATTTGACTGTAATGTACTTATAATCCTGAGATAATGCGAAAAAAGCAATAAAAATATATTCCAACATAATTCCTAATCCAAACGTGCAAAATGTCTAAAAATGCCTGTGATATTAAATACATATGAGTTTTACTAGATACAGTTGTTTTTCTATTGTTTGCAAATACAAAAATGAGGTTTTACTCAATATAACTGTATACTAACACTCAATATGACAGTTATTTAAACATAACTCCTACACCACACATGAAAAATGGCTAATAATGCCTAAAATAATGCATCTTTTGGATTTTTACTCGAAATATATGCTTTTTTAAATCTTGCAAATGCAAAAAGTAGTTTTTTACTTAATATGACTATAATGTTCTTGGAATCCTGAGATAATGTGAAAAAAGCAATAAAAATGTATTCAAACATAACTTCTAAACAACACATGAAAAATGGCTAATAATGCGTAGAGATGTGTAATTTTGTTAGTTGTACTAGAAAAATTATCTTTTGTAAGGTTAGCAAAGACAAAAGTTGTTTTTTTATGCAATATAACAGTGTAACTGTCATATTAAATATGAAAGGTTTATAATCATAACTCCAAAACCAAACTTGAAATGTGTTTAAAAAGCCTATAATATTGAATTTATGTGAGTTTTAACAGAATCAGGTATTTTGGAGAGGTTCACAAATACAAAAATTTGGTTTTCCTGGCCTCATATTGGTCACATTCAAAATGACAGTTTTTGAAACACAACTCAAAAAGTAGAAATGCAACGTGTCTAAAAATGCCTGAAGAAATGTATCTTTGAGAGTTTTTCTGGAAAAAATACATTTGGTAAGGTTGGCGAAAACAAAAAGTATTTTTCTACTAATTTGACAGTAATGTACTTAGAATCCTGAGATAATGCGACAAAAGCAATTAAAAGGTATTCCAACATAATTCCTAATTCAAACGTTCAAAATGTTTTACTAGATGCAGTATTTTTTTATGGTTTGCAAATACAAAAATGAGGTTTTACTCAATATGACTGTATAATGTAACACTCAATATGACAGTCATTTAAACATAACTCCTACACCACACATGAAAGATGGCTAATAATGCCTGAAATAATGCATTTTTGGGAGTTTTCCTGAAAAAAAAAAAAACATTTGGCAAGGTTTGCAAAAACTAAATAAAAAATTTTACTCAATTTGACAGTAATGTATTTAGAATCCGGAGACAAAGCGAAAAAAACAATAAAAATGTATTCAAATATAATTCCTAATCCAAACGTGCAAAATGTCTAAAAATGCCTATGATATTGAATACGTGTGAGTTTTACTAGATGCAGTTGTTTTTCTATGGTTTGCAAATACAAAAATGAGGTTTTAGTCAATATGACTGTATACTGTAACACTCAATATGACAATTATTTAAACATAGTTCCTACACCACACATGAAAAATGGCTAATAATGCCTGATATAATGCATCTTTTGGAGTTTTACTCGAAACATAAGCTTTTTTAAATTTTGCAAATGCGAAAAGTAGTTTTTTACCCAACATGATTATAATGTTCTTAGATTCCTGAGATAATGCGAAAAAAGCAATAAAAATATAACTCCTAATCCAAACGTGCAAAATATCTAAAAATGCCTATGATATTGAATACGTGTGAGTTTTACTAGATACAGTTGTTTTTCTAAGGTTTGTAAATACAAAATTTAGGTTTTACTCAATTTGACTGTATACTGTAACACTCAATATGACAGTTATTTAAACATAACTCCTACACCATAGATGAAAAAAACAATTAAAATATATTCAAACATAATTCCTAATCCAAACGTGCAAAATCTCTAAAATGCCTATGATATTGAATACGTGTGAGTTTTACTAGATGCAGTTGTTTTTCTATTCTTTGCAAATACAAAAATGAGGTTATTCTCAATATGACTGTATACTGTAACACTCAATATGACAGTTATTTAGTTCCTACACCACACATGAAAAATGGCTAATAATGCCTGAAATAATGCATCTTTTGGAGTTTTACTCTAAGCATTAGCTTTTTTAAATTTTGCAAATGCAAAAAGTAGTTTTTTACTCAACATGACTATAATGTTCTTAGATTCCTGAGATACTGCGAAAAAAGCAATAAAAACATAACTCCTTATCCAAACGTGCAAAATGTCTAAAAATGCCTGTGATATTGAATATATGTGAGTTTTACTAGACACAGTTGTTGTTTTTAATTGTTTGCAAAAACAAAAATTAGGTTTTACTCAATATGAGTGTATACTGTAACACTCAATATGACAGTTATTTAAACATAACTCCAACACCACACATGAAAAACGGCTTATAATGCCTGAAATAATGCATCTTTGGGAGTTTTACTCGAAACATATGCTTTTTTAAATATTGCAAATGCAAAAAGTAGTTTTTTACTCAATATGACTACAAAGGCTTACAATCCTGACATAAGTAAAAAAAATGTATTCAAACATAACTTCTAAAAAGCACATGCAAAATGGCTGATAATGCCTAGAGATATGTATTTTTGTTAGTTGTACTAGAAAACATTTTTTTTGTAAGGTTTGCAAAGACACAAGGTAGTTTTTTGATTCAATTGAACAGTGTAACAGTCATACTAAATATAAAAGGTTTATAATCATAACTCCAAAACCAAACTTGAAATTTGTCTAAAAAGCCCATAATATTGGATTTATGTGAGTTTTAACAGAATCCGGTATTTTGGGGAGGTTCACAAATACAAAAATTTGGTTTTCCTGGCCTCATATTGGTCACACTCAAAATGACAGTTTTTGAAACATAACTCCAAAAGTAGAAATGCAACGTGTCTAAAAATGCTTGAAGAAATGTATCTTTGAGAGTTTTTCTGGAAAAAAAAACATTTGGTAAGGTTGGCGAAAACAAAAAGCATTTTTCTACTAATTTGAGAGTAATGTACTTAGAATCCTGAGATAATGCGAAAAAAGCAATTAAAAGGTATTCCAACATAATTCCTAATTCAAACGGTCAAAATGTCTAAAAATGCCTGAGATATTGAATAAATGTGAGTTTTACTAGATACAGTTTTTTTTTTATGGTTTGCAAATACAAAAATGAGGTTTTACTCAATATGACTGTATAATGTAACACTCAATTTGACAGTTATTTAAACATAACTCCTACACCACACATGCAAAATGTCTAATAATGCCTGAAGAAATGCATCTTTGAGAGTTTTCCTGAAGAAAAAAACATTTGGCAAGGTTTGCAAAAACAAAATGCATTTTTTTTACTCAATTTGACAGTAATGTACTTAGAATCCTGAGATAAAGCAGGAAAAAAAAACATTAAAAATGTATTCAAACATAATTCCTAATCCAAACGTGCAAAATGTCTAAAAATGCCTATGATATTGAATACGTGCGAGTTTTACTAGATGCAGTTGTTTTTCTATGGTTTGCAAATACAAAAATGAGATTTTAGTCAATATGACAGTATACTGTAACACTCAATATGACAGTTATTTAAACATAGTTCCTACATCACACATGAAAAATGGCTAATAATGCCTGAAATAATTCATCTTTTGGAGTTTTACTCGAAGCATAAGCCTTTTTAAATTTTGCAAATGCAAAAAGTAGTTTTTTACTCCACATGTATATAATGTTCTTAGATTCCTGAGATAATTTCGAAAAAAGCAATAAAAACATAACTCCTAATCCAAACGTGCAAAATGTCTAAAAATGCCTATGATATTGAATACGTGTGAGTTTTACTAGCTACAGTTGTTTTTCTATAGTTTGCAAATACAAAATTTAGATTTTACTCAATGTGAATGTATACTGTAACACTCAATATGACAGTTATTTAAACATAACTCCAAAAACACACATGCAAAATGTCTAATACTGCCTGAAGAAATGCATCTTTGAGAGTTTTCCTGAAAAAAAAACATTTGGCAAGGTTTGCAAAAACAAAATATAATTTTTTACTTTGACAGTATTATACTTAGAATCCTGAGATAATGCAAAAAAAGCAATAAAAATGTATTCAAAAATAAATTCCAAACGACGCATGAAAAACGGCTGATAATGCCTAGAGATGTGTATTTTTGTTAGTTGTACTAGAAATTTGATCTTTTGTAAGGTTAGCAAAGACACAAGTTAGTTTTTTTATTCAATATAACAGTGTAACTATCATACTAAATATGAAAGGTTTATAATCATAACTCCAAAACCAAACTTGAAATTTGTCTAAAAAAGCCTGTAATATTGAATTTATGTGAGTTTTAACGGAATCGGGTATTTTGGAAAGAATCACAAATACAAAAACTAGGTTTTACTCAATATGACTGTATACTGTAACACTCAATGTGACAGTTATTTAAACATAACTCCTACACAACACATGAAAAATGGCTAATAATGCCTTAAATAATGCATCTTTGGGAGTTTTACTCGAAGCATATGCTTTTTTTAAATCTTGCAAATGCAAAAAGTAGTTTTTTACTCAATATGTCTATAATGTTCTTAGAATCCTGAGATAATAAGAAAAAAACAAACAAAAAATGTATTCCAACATAACTCCTAATCCAAACGTGCAAAAAATCTAAAAATGCCTGTAATATTGAATAAATGTTAGACACAGTTGTTTTTTTTTATAGTTTGCAAAAACAAAAATGAGGTTTTACTCAATATGACTGTATACTTTAACACTCAATATAACAGTTATTTAAACATAAATCCTACACAACACATGAAACATTGCTAATAATGCCTGAAATAATGCATCTTTGGGAGTTTTACTCGATACATATCCTTTTTTAAATATTGCAAAGGCCAAAAGTAGTTTTTTACTCAATATGACTACAAAGTCTTACAATCCTGATATAATGCGAAAAAAGTAATAAAATTGTATTCAAACATAACTTCTAAAAACCACATGCAAAATGGCAGATAATTTCTAGAGATGTGTATTTTTGTTAGTTGTACTAGAAAAATAATCTTTTGTAAGGTTTGCAAAGACACAAGTTAGTTTTTTTTATTCAATATAACATGCATCTTTGAGAGTTTTCCTGAAGAAAAAAACATTTGGCAAGGTTTGCAAAAACAAAATGCATTTTTTTTACTCAATTTGACAGTAATATACTTAGAATCCTGAGATAAAGCAGGAAAAAAAACAATAAAAATGTATTCAAACATAATTCCTAATCCAAACGTGCAAAATGTCTAAAAATGCCTATGATATTGAATACGTGCGAGTTTTACTAGATGCAGTTGTTTTTCTATGGTTTGCAAATACAAAAATGAGATTTTAGTCAATATGACAGTATACTGTAACACTCAATATGACAGTTATTTAAACATAGTTCCTACATCACATTTTGCACGTTTGGATTAGGAATTATGATGGATTACATTTGTATTGCTTTTTTTTTGCAATATCTCAGAATTGTATGTACATTCTTGTCAAATTGAGTAAAAACATACTTTTTACAAAATGTTATTTTTCTAGTACCGCTAACAAAGATACATATCTCCAGGCATTATTAGTCATTTTGCATTTGTTGTTTAGAAGGGATGTTTGAAAACATTTTTATTGCTTTTGTCACATTATCTCAAGATTCTAAGAACATTATCGTCATATTGAGTAAAAAACTACTTTTTGCATTTGCAAGATTTAAAAAAGCATATGTTTCGAGTAAAACTCCCAAAGGTGCATTTTTTCAGATATTATTAGCCATTTTTCATGTGTGGTGTAAGAGATATGTAAAAATAACTGTCATATTGTATACAGTCATATTGAGTAAAACCAAATCTTTGTCTTTGCAAACAATAAAAAAACAACTGTATCTAGTAGAGATGCGCGGTTTGCGGTCACAACCGTGGAGTCCGCGGATAAACAGCAGGTCGGGCGGGTGAATTGACGAAAAAATATATTTTAAATAGATTCGGGCAGGTGGCGGTTGAACCATTGGGAAATATATATACATATTGAAATGTTATGTTGAAGAGTTTCATTTAGCCTACTGACGTGTATATATAAATTGTTTATTTATATTGGTTAGTAACGTAAAGTGTTGTTCCTGGCTGTACTTGATGGTACAGTCTAGTGGTTAGGATTCAATGCGCTCACCGTTGCGATCCGGGTTTGATGCTCGGTGAAGGAAATCACTTTTTTTTAACCATGAATTGATTAGCGTGGACCCCGACTTAAACAAGTTGAAAAACTTATTGGGGTGTTACCATTTAGTGGTCAATTGTACGGGCCTCATATTGGTCACACTCAAAATGACAGTTTTTGAAACAAAACTCCAAAAATATGCATGCACAATGTCTAATAATGCCTGAAAAAATGCATCTTTGAGAGTTTTCCTGAAAAAACAAAATATAATTTTTTACTCAATTTGACAATGTTCTTAGAATCCTGAGATAAAGCGAAAAAAAAAACAATAAAAATGTATTCCAACATAATTCCTAATCCAAACGTGCAAAATGTCTAAAAATGCCTATGATATTGAATACATGTGAGTTTTACTAGATACAGTTGTTTTTCTATGGTTTGCAAATACAAAAATGAGGTTTTAGTCAATATGACTGTATACTGTAACACTCAATATATCAGTTATTTAAACATAAATCCTACACAACACATGAAAAATGGCTAATAGTGCCTGAAATAATGCATCTTTGGGAGTTTTACTGGAAGCAAATGCTTTTTTAAATTTTGCAAATGCAAAAAGTAGTTTTTTACTCAACATGATTATAATGTTCTTAGAATCCTGAGATAATGCGAAAAAAGCAAAAAAAAATGTATTCCAACATAATTCCTAATCCAATAGTGCAAAATGTCTAGAAATGCCTGTGATATTGAATAATTGTTAGTTTTACTAGTTACAGATGTTTTTTTATGGTTTGCAAATACAAAATTTAGGTTTTACTCAATATGACTGTATACTGTAACACTAAATATGACAGTTATTTAAACATTACTCCTACACTACACATGCAAAATGGCTAATAATGCTTGAAATAATGCATCTTTGGGAGTTTTACTCGAAACATATGCTTATTTAAATATTGCAAATGCAAAAAGTAGTTTTTTACTCAATTTGACAGTAATGTACTTAGAATCCTGAGATAAAGCGAAAACAAAAAATGTAAATGTATTCCATCATAATTCCTAATCCAAACGTGCAAAATGTCTAAAAATGTCTGTGATATTGAATTAATGTTCGTTTTACTAGATACAGTTCTATGGCTTGCAAATTCAAAATTTAGGTTTTACTCAATATGACTGTATACTTTAACACTCAATTTGACAGTTATTTAAACATAACTCCTACACCACACATGCAAAATGTCTAATAATGCCTGAAGAAATGCATCTTTGAGAGTTTTCCTGAAAAAAAAAAACATTTGGCAAGGTTTGCAAAAACAAAATATATTTTTTTGCTTAATTTGACAGTAATGTACTTAGAATCCCGAGATAAAGCGAAAAAAACAATAAAAATGTATTCAAACATAATTCCTAATCCAAACGTGCAAAATGTCTAAAAATGCCTGTGATAAGGAACACATGTTAGTTTTACTAGATACAGTTGTTTTTCTATGGTTTGCAAATACAAAAATGAGGTCTTAGTCAATATGACTGTATACTGTAACACTCAATATGACAGTTATTTAAACATAGTTCCTACACCACACATGAAAAATGGCTAATAATGCCTGAAATAATGCATCTTTTGGAGTTGTACTCGAGGCATTAGCTTTTTTAAATTTTGCAAAAGCAAAAAGTAGTTTTTTACTCAACATGACTATAATGTTCTTAGATTCCTGAGATAATGCGAAAAAAGCAATAAAAACATAACTCCTAATCCAAACGTGCAAAATGTCTAAAAATGCCTGTGATATTGAATACATGTTAGTTTTATTAGACAGAGTTGTTGTTTTTTATTGTTTGCAAAAACAAAAATGAGGTTTTACTCAATATGACTGTATACTGTAACACTCAATATTACAGTTATTTAAACATAACTCCAACACCACACATGAAAAACGGCTAATAATGCCTGAAATAATGCATCTTTGGGAGTTTTACTCGAAACATATGCTTTTTTTAAATATTGCAAATGCAAAAAGTAGTTTTTTATTCAATATGACTACAAAGGCTTACAATCCTGACATAAGTAAAAAAAATGTATTCAAACATAACTTCTAAAAAGCACAAGCAAAATGGCTAATAATGCCTAGAGGTATGTATTTTTGTTGGTTGTACTAGAAAAAATATCTTTTGTAAGGTTTGCAAAGACACAAGTTAGTTTTTTGATTCAATATAACAGTGTAACAGTCATACTAAATATAAAAGGTTTATAATCATAACTCCAAAACCAAACTTGAAATTTGTCTAAAAAGCCTATAATATTGAATTTATGTGAGTTTTAACAGAATCAGGTATTTTGGAGAGGTTCACAAATACAAAAATTTGGTTTTCCTGGCCTCATATTGGTCACACTCAAAATGACAGTTTTTGAAACATAACTCCAAAAGTAGAGATGCAACGTGTCTAAAAATGCCTCAAGAAATATTATCTTTGAGAGTTTTTCTGGAAAAAATACATTTGGTAAGGTTGGCAAAAACAAAAAGTATTTTTCTACTAATTTGACAGTAATGTACTTAGAATCCTGAGATAATGCGAAAAAAGCAATTAAAAGGTATTCCAACGTTCAAAATGTTTTACTAGATACAGTATTTTTTTATGGTTTGCAAATACAAAAATGAGGTTTTACTCAATATGACTGTATAATGTTACACTCAATATGACAGTTATTTAAATATAACTCCTACACCACACATGAAAAAAAGCTGATAATGCCTGAAATAATGCATCTTTGGGAGTTTGCCTGAAAAAAAAAACATTTGGCAAGGTTTGCAAAAACTAAATAAAAATGTTTACTCAATTTGACAGTAATGTACTTAGAATCCGGAGATAAAGCGAAAAAAACAATAAAAATGTATTCAAACATAATTCCTAATCCAAACGTGCAAAATGTCAAAAAATGCCTATGATATTGAATACGTGTGAGTTTTACTAGATGCAGTTGTTTTTCTATGGTTTGCAAATACAAAAATGAGGTTTTAGTCAATATGACTGTATACTGCAACACTCAATATGACAATTATTTAAACATAGTTCCTACACCACACATGAAAAATGGCTAATGATGCCTGAAAAAACGCATCTTTTGGAGTTTTACTCGAAGCATAAGCTTTTTTAAATTTTGCAAATGCGAAAAGTAGTGTTTTACTCAACATGATTATAATGTTCTTAGATTCCTGAGATACTGCGAAAAAAGCAATAAAAACATAACTCCTAATCCAAACGTGCAAAATGTCTAAAAATGCCTATGATATTGAATACGTGTGAGTTTTACTAGATACAGTTGTTTTTCTATGGTTTGCAAATACAAAATTTAGGTTTTACTCAATTTGACTGTATACTGTAACACTCAATATGGCAGTTATTTAAACATAACTCCTACACCATACATGCAAAATGTCTAATAATGCCTGAAGAAATGCATCTTTGAGAGTTTTCCTGAAAAAAAAAACATTTGGCAAGGTTTGCAAATACAAAATATAATGTTTTACTTTGACATAATGTACTTAGAATCCTGAGATAATGCAAAAAAAGCAATACAAATGTATTCAAACATAAATTCCAAACGACGCATGAAAAACAGCTGATAATGCCTAGAGATGTGTATTTTTGTTAGTTGTACTAGAAAATTGATCTTTTGTAAGGTTAGAAAAGACACAAGTTAGTTTTTTTATTCAATATAACAGTGTAACTATCATACTAAATATGAAAGGTTTATAATCATAACTCCAAAACCAAACTTGAAATTTGTCTAAAAAAGCCTGTAATATTGATTTTATGTGAGTTTTAACAGAATTGGGTATTTTGGAAAGAATCACAAATACAAAAACTAGGTTTTACTCAATATGACTGTAAACTGTAACACTCAATATGACAGTTATTTAAACATAACTCCTACACCATACATGAAAAATGGCTAATAATGCCTGAAATAATGCATCTTTGGGAGTTTTACTCTAAGCATATGCTTTTTTTAAATCTTGCGAATGCAAAAAGTAGTTTTTTACTCAATATGTCTATAATGTTCTTAGAATCCTGAGATAATGCGAAAAAAACAAACAAAAAAATGTATTCCAACATAACTCCTAATCCAAACGTGCAAAATGTCTAAAAATGCCTGTAATATTGAATAAATGTTAGATTTACAAGACACAGTTGTTTTTTTTTATAGTTTGCAAAAACAAAAATGAGGTTTTACTCAATATGACTGTATACTGTAACACTCAATATAACAGTTATTTAAACATAAATCCTACACAACACATGAAACATTACTAATAATGCCTGAAATAATGCATCTTTGGAGGTTTTACTCGATACATATCCTTTTTTAAATATTGCAAATGCCAAAAGTACTTTTTTACTCAAATTGACTACAAAGTCTTACAATCCTGACATCATGCGAAAAAAGTAATACAAATGTATTCAAACATAACTTCTAAAAACCACATGCAAAATGGCTGATAATGCCTAGAGATGTGTATTTTTGGTAGTTCTGAAAAAGTAGAAATGCAACATGTCTAAAAATGCCTGAAGAAATGTATCTTTGAGAGTTTTTCTGAAAAAAAAAAACATTTGGTAAGGTTGGCGAAAACAAAAAGTATTTTTCTACTAATTTGACAGTAATGTACTTGGAATCCTGAGATAATGCGAAAAAAGCAATACAAATGTATTCCAACATAATTCCTAATTCAACGTTCAAAATGTCTAAAAATGCCTGTGATATTGAATACATGTGAGTTTTACTAGATACAGTTTTTTTTGATGGTTTGCAAATACAAAAATGAGGTTTTACTCAATATGACCGTATAATTTAACACTCAATATGACAGTTATTTAAACATAACCCCTACACCACACATGAAAAAATGCTAATAATGTCTGAAATAATGCATCTTTGGGAGTTTTACTCGAAGCATAAGCTTTTTTAAATTTTGCAAATGCGAAGAGTTGTCTTTTACTCAACATGACTGTAATGTTGTTAGATTCCTGAGATACTGCGAAAAAAGCAATAAAAACATAACTCCTAATCCAAACGTGCAAAATGTCTAAAAATACCTGTGATATTGAATACATGTGAGTTTTACTAGACACAGTTGTTTTTTTTATAGTTTGCAAAAACAAAAATGAGGTTTTACTCAATATGACTGTATACTGTAACACTCAATATGACAGTTATTTAAACATAACTCCAACACCACACATGAAAAACGGCTAATAATGCCTGAAATAATGCATCTTTGGGAGTTTTACTCGAAACATATGCTTTTTTAAATATTGCAAATGCAAAAAGTCGTTTTTTACTCAATATGACTACAAAGGCTTACAATCCTGACATAATGCAAAAAAAGTAAAAAAAAATGTATTCAAACATAACTTCTAAAAAACACATGCAAAATGGCTAATAATGCCTAAAGATATGTATTTTTGTTAGTTGTACTAGAAAAATGATTTTTTGTAAGGTTTGCAAAGACACAAGTTAGTTTTTTTATTCAATATAACAGTGTAACAGTCATACTAAATATGAAAGGTTTATAATCATAACCCCAAAACCAAACTTGAAATTTGTCTAAAAAGGCTATAATATTGAATTTATGTGAGTTTTAACAGAATCAGGTATTTTGGAGAGGTTCACAAATACAAAAATTAGGTTTTCCTGGCCTCATATTGGTCACACTCAAAATGACAGTTTTTGAAACAAAAATCCAAAAATATGCATGCAAAATGTCTAATAATGCCTGAAAAAAGGCATCTTTGAGAGTTTTCCTGAAAAAAAAAACATTTGACAAGGTCTGCAAAAACAAAATATATTTTTTTACTCAATTTGACATTAATGTACTTAGAATCCTGGGATAAGGCAAAAAAAACAATAAAAATGTATTCCAACATAATTCCTAATCCAAACGTGAAAAATGTCTAAAAATGCCTGTGATATTGAATACATGTGAGTTTTACTAGATACAGTTGTTTTTCTATGGTTTGCAGATACAAAAATGAAGTTTTAGTCATTATGACTGTATACTGTAACACTCAATATAACAGTTATTTAAACATAAATCCTACACAAAACATAAAAAATGGCTAATAATGCCTTAAAAAATGCATCTTTGGGAGTTTTACTGGAAGCATATGCTTTTTTAAATTTTGCAAATGCAAAAAAATGATTTTTAATCAATATGTCTATAATGTTCTTAGAATCCTGAGATAATGCGAAAAAAGCAATAAAAATTTATTCCAACATAATTCCTAATTCAAACGTGCAAAATGTCTAGAAATGCCTGTGATATTGAATAAATGTTAGTTTTACCAGATGCAGTTGTTTTTCTATGGTTTGCAAATACAAAATTGAGGATTTACTCAATATGACTGTATACTGTAACACTCAATATGACAGTTATTTAAACATAACTCCTAAACCACACATGCAAAATGTCTAATAATGCCTGAAATAATGCATCTTTGGGAGTTTTACTCGAAACATATGCTTTTTAAATCTTGCAAATGCAAAAAGTAGTTTTTTTCTCAATATGACTATAATGTTCTTAGAATCCTGAGATAATGCGAAAAAAGCAATAAAAATGTATTCCAACATAACTCCTAATCCAAACGTGCAAAATGTCTAAAAATGCCTGTGATAAGGAATACATGTTAGTTTTACTAGATACAGTTGTTTTTCTATGGTTTGCAAATACAAAATGTAGGTTTTACTCAATATGACTGTATACTGTAACACTCAATATGACAGTTATTTAAACATAACTCCTACACCACACATGAAAAATGGCTAATAATGCCTGAAATAATGCATCTTTGGGGGTTTCACTCGAAGCATATGCTTTTTTAAATCTTGCAAATGCAAAAAGTAGTTTTTTTCGCAATATGACTATAATGTTCTTAGAATCCTGAGATAATGCGAACAAAGCAATAAAAATGTATTCCAACATAACTCCTAATCCAAACGTGCAAAATGTCTAAAAATGCCTGTGATAAGGAATACATGTTAGTTTTACTAGATACAGTTGTTTTTCTATAGTTTGCAAATACAAAATGTAGGTTTTACTCAATATGACTGTATACTCTAACACTCAATATGACAGTTATTTAAACATAACTCCTACACCACACATGAAAAATGACTAATAATGCCTGAAATAATGCATCTTTGGGAGTTTTATTCGAAACATATGCTTTTTTAAATCTTGCAAATGCAAAAAGTAGTTTTTTATTCAATATTACTATAATAGTCTTAGAATCCTGAGATAATGAGAAAAAAGCAATAAAAATGTATTCAAACATAACTTTTAAACAACACATGCAAAATGGCTAATAATGCCTAGAGATATGTATTTTTGTTAGTTGTACTAGAAAAATGATCTTTTGTAAGGTTTGCAAAGACACAAGTTAGTTTTTTTATTCCATATAACTGTGTAACTGTCATATTAAATATGAAAGGTTTATAATCATAACTCCAAAACTAAACGTGAAATTTGTCTAAAAAAGCATGTAATATTGAATTTATGTGACTTTTACCAGAATCGGGTATTTTGGAAAGAATCACAAATACAAAAACCAGGTTTTACTCAATATGACTGTATACTGTAACGCCCAATATGACAGTTATTTAAACATTACTCCTACACCACACATGAAAAATGGCTAATAATGCCTGAAATAATGCATCTTTTGGAGTTTTACTCGAAAAATATCCTTTTTAAAATCTTGCAAATGCAAAAAGTAGTTTTTTACTCGATATGACTATGATGTCCTTAGAATCCTGAGATAATGCGAAAAAAGCAATAAAAATGTATTCCAACATAATTCCTAATCCTAACGTGCAAAATGTCTAAAAATGCCTGTGATAGGGAATACATGTTAGTTTTACTAGATACAGTTGTTTTTCTATGGTTTGCAAATACAAAATTTAGGTTTTACGCAATATGACTGTATACTGTAACACTCAATATGACAGTTATTTAAACATAAGTCCTACAAAACACATGGAAAATGGCTAATAATGCCTGAAATAATGCATCTTTGAGAGTTTTCCTGAAAAAAAACATTTGGCAAGGTTTGCAAAAACAAAATATAATTTTTTACTCAATTTGACAGTAATGTACTTAGAATCCTGAGATAATGCAAAAAAAGCAATAAAAATGTATTCAAACAAAACTTCCAAACAACGCATGTAATATGGCTAATAATGCCTGAATTAATGCATCTTTGGGGGTTTCACTCGAAGCATATGCTTTTATAAATCTTGCAAATGCAAAAAGTAGTTTTTTACTCAATATGACTATAATATTCTTAGAATCATGAGATAATGCGAAAAAAGCAATAAAAATGTATTCCAACATAACTCCTAATCCAAACGTGCAAAATGTCTAAAAATGCCTGTGATATTGAATAATTGTTAGTTTTACTAATACAGTTGTTTTTTTATGGTTTGCAAATACAAAATTTAGGTTTTACTCAATATGACTGTATACTGTAACACTCAATATGACAGTTATTTAAGCATAAGTCCTACACCACACATGGAAAATGGCTAATAATGCCTGAAATAATGCATCTTTGGGGGTTTCACTCGAAGCATATGCTTCTTTAAATCTTGCAAATGCAAAAAGTAGTTTTTTTCTCAATATGACTATAATGTTCTTAGAATCCTGAGATAATGCGAAAAAAGCAATAAAAATGTATTCCAACATAACTCCTAATCCAAACGTGCAAAATGTCTAAAAATGCCTGTGATAAGGAATACATGTTAGTTTTACTAGATACAGTTGTTTTTCTATGGTTTGCAAATACAACATGTAGGTTTTACTCAATATGACTGTATACTGTAACACTCAATATGACAGTTATTTAAACATAACTCCTACACCACACATGAAAAATGGCTAATAATGCCTGAAATAATGCATCTTTGGGAGTTTTACTCGAAACATATTCTTTTTTAAATCTTGCAAATGCAAAAAGTAGTTTTTATTCAATAAGACTATAATAGTCTTAGAATCCTAAGATAATGCGAAAAAAGCAATAAAATGTATTCAAACATAACTTTTAAACAACACATGCAAAATGGCTAATAATGCCTAGAGATATGTATTTTTGTTAGTTGTACTAGAAAAATGATCTTTTGTAAGTTTTGCAAACACACAAGTTAGTTTTTTTTATTCCGTATAACAGTGTAACTGTCATACTAAATATGAAAGGTTTATAATCATAACTCCAAAACCAAACTTGAAATTTGTCTAAAAAAGCCTGTAATATATAATTTACGTGAGTTTTACCAGAATCGGGTATTTTGGAAAGAATCACAAATACAAACATTGGGTTTTACTGGCCTCATATTGGTCCCACTCAAAATGACAGTTTTTGAAACAAAACTCCAAAAATATGCATGCAAAATGTCTAATAATGCCTGAAGAAATGCATCTTTGAGAGTTTTCCTGAAAAAAAAAAAACATTTGGCAATATTTGCAAAAACAAAATATATTTTTTTACTCAATTTGACAGTAATGTACTTAGAATCCTGAGATAAAGCGAAACAAACAATAAAATGTATTCCAACATAATTCCTAATCCAAACGTGCAAAATGTCTTAAAAAGTCTCTGATATTGAATACATGTGAGTTTTACTAGATACAGTTGTTTTTCTATGGTTTGCGAATAGAAAAATGAGGGTTTAGTCAATCTGACTGTATACTGTAACACTCAATATAACAGTTATTTAAACATAAATCCCACACAACACATGGAAAATGGCTAATAATGCCTGAAATAATGCATATTTTGGAGTTTTACTGGAAGCATATGCTTTTTTAAATTTTGCAAATGCAAAAAGTAGTTTTTTACTCAATATGACTATAATATTCTTAGAATCCTGAGATAATGCGAAAAAAGCAATAAAAATGTATTCCAACATAACTCCTAATCCAAACGTGCAAAATGTCTAAAAATGCCTGTGATATTGAATAATTGTTAGTTTTACTAAATACAGTTGTTTTTTATGGTTTGCAAATTTAAAATTTAGGTTTTACTCAATATGACTTTATACTGTAACACTCAATATGACAGTTATTTAAACACAAGTCCTACACCACACATGGAAAATGGCTAATAATGCCTGAAATAATGCATCTTTGAAGGTTTCACTCGAAGCATATGCTTTTTTAAATCTTGCAAATGCAAAAAGTAGTTTTTTTCTCAATATGACTATAATTTTCTTAGAATCCTGAGATAATGCGAAAAAAGCAATAAAAATGTATTCCAACATAACTCCTAATCCAAACGTGCAAAATGTCTAAAAATGCCTATGATAAGGAATACATGTTAGTTTTACTAGATACAGTTTTTATTCTATGGTTTGCAAATACAAAATATAGGTTTTACTCAATATGACTGTATACTGTAACACTCAATATGACAGTTATTTAAACATAACTCCTACACCACACATGAAAAATGGCTAATAATGCCTGAAATAATGCATCTTTGGGAGTTTTACTCGAAACATATGGTTTTTTAAATCTTGCAAATGCAAAAAGTAGTTTTTATTCAATATGACTATAATAGTCCTAGAATCCTGAGATAATGCGAAAAAAGCAATAAAATGTATTCAAACATAAGAGATATGTATTTTTGTTAGTTGTACTAGAAAAATGATCTTTTGTAAGGTTTGCAAAGACACAAGTTAGTTTTTTTATTCCATATAACTGTGTAACTGTCATACTAAATATGAAAGGTTTATAATCATAACTCCAAAACCAAACTTGAAATTTGTCTAAAAAATCCTGTAATATATAATTTACGTGAGTTTTACCAGAATCGGGTATTTTGGAAAGAATCACAAATACAAACATTGGGTTCAAAATGACAGTTTTTGAAACAAAACTCCAAAAATATGCAATCAAAATGTCTAATAATGCCTGAAGAAATGCATCTTTGAGAGTTTTCCTGAAAAAAAACAAACATTTGGCAATATTTGCAAAAACAAAATATAATTTTTTACTCAATTTGACAGTAATGTACTTAGAATCCTGAGATAAAGCGAAAAAAACAATAAAAATGTATTCCAACATAATTCCTAATCCAAACGTGCAAAATGTCTAAAAAAGTCTCTGATATTGAATACATGTGAGTTTTACTAGATACAGTTGTTTTTCTATGGTTTGCAAATAGAAAAATGAGGGTTTAGTCAATATGACTGTATGCTGTAACACTCAATATAACAGTTATTTAAACATAAATCCCACACAATACATGAAAAATGGCTAATATTGTCTGAAATAATGCATATTTTGGAGTTTTACTGGAAGCATATGCTTTTTTAAATTTTGCAAATGCAAAAAGTAGTTTTTTACTCAATATGACTATAATATTCTTAGAATCCTGAGATAATGCGAAAAAAGCAATAAAAATGTATTCCAACATAACTCCTAATCCAAACTTGCAAAATGTCTAAAAATGCCTGTGATATTGAATAATTGTTAGTTTTACTAAATACAGTTGTTTTTTTATGGTTTGCAAATACAAAATTTAGGTTTTACTCAATATGACTGTATACTGTAACACTCAATATGACAGTTATTTAAACATAAATCCTACACCACACATGGAAAATGGCTAATAATGCCTGAAATAATGCATCTTTGGGGGTTTCACTCGAAGCATATGCTTTTTTAAATCTTGCAAATGCAAAAAGTAGTTTTTTTCTCAATATGACTATAATGTTCTTAGAATCCTGAGATAATGCGAAAAAAGCAATAAAAATGTATTCCAACATAACTCCTAATCCAAACGTGCAAAATGTCTAAAAATGCCTGTGATAAGGAATACATGTTAGTTTTACTAGATACAGTTGTTTTTCTATGGTTTGCAAATACAAAATGTAGGTTTTACTCAATATGACTGTATACTGTAACACTCAATATGACAGTTATTTAAACATAACTCCTACACCACACATGAAAAATGGCTAATAATGCCTGAAATAATGCATCTTTGGGAGTTTTACTCGAAACATATGGTTTTTTAAATCTTGCAAATGCAAAAAGTAGTTTTTTACTCAATATGACTATAATATTCTTAGAATCCTGAGATAATGCGAAAAAAGCAATAAAAATGTATTCCAACATAACTCCTAATCCAAACGTGCAAAATGTCTAAAAATGCCTGTGATATTGAATAATTGTTAGTTTTACTAAATACAGTTGTTTTTTTATGGTTTGCAAATACAAAATTTAGGTTTTACTCAATATGACTGTATACTGTAACACTCAATATGACAGTTATTTAAACATAAGTCCTACACCACACATGGAAAATGGCTAATAATGCCTGAAATAATGAATCTTTGGGGGTTTCACTAGAAGCAAATGCTTCTTTAAATCTTGCAAATGCAAAAAGTAGTTTTTTTCTCAATATGACTATAATTTTCTTAGAATCCTGAGATAATGCGAAAAAAGCAATAAAAATGTATTCCAACATAACTCCTAATCCAAACGTGCAAAATGTCTAAAAATGCCTATGATAAGGAATACATGTTAGTTTTACTAGATACAGTTGTTATTCTATGGTTTGCAAATACAAAAATGAGGTTTTACTCAATATGACTGTATACTGTAACACTCAATATGACAGTTATTTAAACATAACTCCTACACCACACATGAAAATGGCTAATAATGCCTGAAATAATGCATCTTTGGGAGTTTTACTCCAAACATATGGTTTTTTAAATCTTGCAAATGCAAAAAGTAGTTTTTATTCAATATGACTATAATAGTCCTAGAATCCTGAGATAATGCGAAAAAAGCAATAACATGTATGCAAACATAACTTTTAAACAACACATGCAAAATGGCTAATAATGCCTAGAGATATGTATTTTTGTTAGTTCTACTAGAAAAATTATCTTTTGTAAGGTTTGCAAAGACACAAGTTAGTTTTTTTATTCCATATAACTGTGTAACTGTCATACTAAATATGAAAGGTTTATAATCATAACTCCAAAACCAAACTTGAAATTTGTCTAAAAAAGCCTGTAATATATAATTTACGTGAGTTTTACCAGAATCGGGTATTTTGGAAAGAATCACAAATACAAACATTGGGTTTTACTGGCCTCATATTGGTCACACTCAAAATGACAGTTTTTGAAACAAAACTCCAAAAATATGCATGCAAAATGTCTAATAAAACCTGAAGAAATGGATCTTTGAGAGTTTTCCTGAAAAAAACAAACATTTGGCAATATTTGCAAAAACAAAATATAATTTTTTACTCAATTTGACAGTAATGTACTTAGAATCCTGAGATAAAGCGAAAAAAACAATAAAAATGTATTCCAACATCATTCCTAATCCAAACGTGCAAAATGTCTAAAAAAGTCTCTGATATTGAATACATGTGAGTTTTAATAGATACAGTTGTTTTTCTATGGTTTGCAAATAAAAAATGAGGGTTTAGTCAATATGACTGTATACTGTAACACTCAATATAACAGTTATTTAAACATAAATCCCACACAACACATGGAAAATGGCTAGTAATGCCTGAAATAATGCATATTTTGGAGTTTTACTGGAAGCATATGCTTTTTTAAATTTTGCAAATGCAAAAAGTAGTTTTTTACTCAATATGACTATAATATTCTTAGAATCCTGAGATAATGCAAAAAAAGCAATAAAAATGTATTCCAACATAACTCCTAATCCAAACGTGCAAAATGTCTAAAAATGCCTGTGATATTGAATAATTGTTAGTTTTACTAAATACAGTTGTTTTTTTATGGTTTGCAAATTTAAAATTTAGGTTTTACTCAGTATGACTTTATACTGTAACACTCAATATGACAGTTATTTAAACACAAGTCCTACACCACACATGGAAAATGGCTAATAATGCCTGAAATAATGCATCTTTGAAGGTTTCACTCGAAGCATATGCTTTTTTAAATCTTGCAAATGCAAAAAGTAGTTTTTTTCTCAATATGACTATAATTTTCTTAGAATCCTGAGATAATGCGAAAAAAGCAATAAAAATGTATTCCAACATAACTCCTAATCCAAACGTGCAAAATGTCTAAAAATGCCTATGATAAGGAATACATGTTAGTTTTACTAGATACAGTTTTTATTCTATGGTTTGCAAATACAAAATATAGGTTTTACTCAATATGACTGTATACTGTAACACTCAATATGACAGTTATTTAAACATAACTCCTACACCACACATGAAAAATGGCTAATAATGCCTGAAATAATGCATCTTTGGGAGTTTTACTCGAAACATATGGTTTTTTAAATCTTGCAAATGCAAAAAGTAGTTTTTATTCAATATGACTATTATAGTCCTAGAATCCTGAGATAATGCGAAAAAAGCAATAAAATGTATTCAAACATAAGAGATATGTATTTTTGTTAGTTGTACTAGAAAAATGATCTTTTGTAAGGTTTGCAAAGACACAAGTTAGTTTTTTTATTCCATATAACTGTGTAACTGTCATACTAAATATGAAAGGTTTATAATCATAACTCCAAAACCAAACTTGAAATTTGTCTAAAAAATCCTGTAATATATAATTTACGTGAGTTTTACCAGAATCGGGTATTTTGGAAAGAATCACAAATACAAACATTGGGTTCAAAATGACAGTTTTTGAAACAAAACTCCAAAAATATGCAATCAAAATGTCTAATAATGCCTGAAGAAATGCATCTTTGAGAGTTTTCCTGAAAAAAAAAAACATTTGGCAATATTTGCAAAAACAAAATATAATTTTTTACTCAATTTGACAGTAATGTACTTAGAATCCTGAGATAAAGCGAAAAAAACAATAAAAATGTATTCCAACATAATTCCTAATCCAAACGTGCAAAATGTCTAAAAAAGTCTCTGATATTGAATACATGTGAGTTTTACTAGATACAGTGGTTTTTCTATGGTTTGCAAATACAAAAATGAGGGTTTAGTCAATATGACTGTATGCTGTAACACTCAATATAACAGTTATTTAAACATAAATCCCACACAACACATGAAAAATGGCTAATATTGTCTGAAATAATGCATATTTTGGAGTTTTACTGGAAGCATATGCTTTTTTAAATTTTGCAAATGCAAAAAGTAGTTTTTTACTCAATATGACTATAATATTCTTAGAATCCTGAGATAATGCGAAAAAAGCAATAAAAATGTATTCCAACATAACTCCTAATCCAAACTTGCAAAATGTCTAAAAATGCCTGTGATATTGAATAATTGTTAGTTTTACTAAATACAGTTGTTTTTTTATGGTTTGCAAATACAAAATTTAGGTTTTACTCAATATGACTGTATACTGTAACACTCAATATGACAGTTATTTAAACATAAATCCTACACCACACATGGAAAATGGCTAATAATGCCTGAAATAATGCATCTTTGGGGGTTTCACTCGAAGCATATGCTTTTTTAAATCTTGCAAATGCAAAAAGTAGTTTTTTTCTCAATATGACTATAATGTTCTTAGAATCCTGAGATAATGCGAAAAAAGCAATAAAAATGTATTCCAACATAACTCCTAATCCAAACGTGCAAAATGTCTAAAAATGCCTGTGATAAGGAATACATGTTAGTTTTACTAGATACAGTTGTTTTTCTATGGTTTGCAAATACAAAATGTAGGTTTTACTCAATATGACTGTATACTGTAACACTCAATATGACAGTTATTTAAACATAACTCCTACACCACACATGAAAAATGGCTAATAATGCCTGAAATAATGCATCTTTGGGAGTTTTACTCGAAACATATGGTTTTTTAAATCTTGCAAATGCAAAAAGTAGTTTTTTACTCAATATGACTATAATATTCTTAGAATCCTGAGATAATGCGAAAAAAGCAATAAAAATGTATTCCAATATAACTCCTAATCCAAACGTGCAAAATGTCTAAAAATGCCTGTGATATTGAATAATTGTTAGTTTTACTAAATACAGTTGTTTTTTTATGGTTTGCAAATACAAAATTTAGGTTTTACTCAATATGACTGTATACTGTAACACTCAATATGACAGTTATTTAAACATAAGTCCTACACCACACATGGAAAATGGCTAATAATGCCTGAAATAATGAATCTTTGGGGGTTTCACTCGAAGCAAATGCTTTTTTAAATCTTGCAAATGCAAAAAGTAGTTTTTTTCTCAATATGACTATAATTTTCTTAGAATCCTGAGATAATGCGAAAAAAGCAATAAAAATGTATTCCAACATAACTCCTAATCCAAACGTGCAAAATGTCTAAAAATGCCTATGATAAGGAATACATGTTAGTTTTACTAGATACAGTTGTTATTCTATGGTTTGCAAATACAAAAATGAGGTTTTACTCAATATGACTGTATACTGTAACACTCAATATGACAGTTATTTAAACATAACTCCTACACCACACATGAAAAATGGCTAATAATGCCTGAAATAATGCATCTTTGGGAGTTTTACTCCAAACATATGGTTTTTTAAATCTTGCAAATGCAAAAAGTAGTTTTTATTCAATATGACTATAATAGTCCTAGAATCCTGAGATAATGCGAAAAAAGCAATAACATGTATGCAAACATAACTTTTAAACGACACATGCAAAATGGCTAATAATGCCTAGAGATATGTATTTTTGTTAGTTCTACTAGAAAAATTATCTTTTGTAAGGTTTGCAAAGACACAAGTTAGTTTTTTTATTCCATATAACTGTGTAACTGTCATACTAAATATGAAAGGTTTATAATCATAACTCCAAAACCAAACTTGAAATTTGTCTAAAAAAGCCTGTAATATATAATTTACGTGAGTTTTACCAGAATCGGGTATTTTGGAAAGAATCACAAATACAAACATTGGGTTTTACTGGCCTCATATTGGTCACACTCAAAATGACAGTTTTTGAAACAAAACTCCAAAAATATGCATGCAAAATGTCTAATAATGCCTGAAGAAATGGATCTTTGAGAGTTTTCCTGAAAAAAACAAACATTTGGCAATATTTGCAAAAACAAAATATAATTTTTTACTCAATTTGACAGTAATGTACTTAGAATCCTGAGATAAAGCGAAAAAAACAATAAAAATGTATTCCAACATCATTCCTAATCCAAACGTGCAAAATGTCTAAAAAAGTCTCTGATATTGAATACATGTGAGTTTTAATAGATACAGTTGTTTTCTATGGTTTGCAAATAAAAAATGAGGGTTTAGTCAATATGACTGTATACTGTAACACTCAATATAACAGTTATTTAAACATAAATCCCACATAACACATGGAAAATGGCTAGTAATGCCTGAAATAATGCATATTTTGGAGTTTTACTGGAAGCATATGCTTTTTTAAATTTTGCAAATGCAAAAAGTAGTTTTTTACTCAATATGACTATAATATTCTTAGAATCCTGAGATAATGCAAAAAAAGCAATAAAAATGTATTCCAACATAACTCCTAATCCAAACGTGCAAAATGTCTAAAAATGCCTGTGATATTGAATAATTGTTAGTTTTACTAAATACAGTTGTTTTTTTATGGTTTGCAAATTTAAAATTTAGGTTTTACTCAGTATGACTTTATACTGTAACACTCAATATGACAGTTATTTAAACACAAGTCCTACACCACACATGGAAAATGGCTAATAATGCCTGAAATAATGCATCTTTGAAGGTTTCACTCGAAGCATATGCTTTTTTAAATCTTGCAAATGCAAAAAGTAGTTTTTTTCTCAATATGACTATAATTTTCTTAGAATCCTGAGATAATGCGAAAAAAGCAATAAAAATGTATTCCAACATAACTCCTAATCCAAACGTGCAAAATGTCTAAAAATGCCTATGATAAGGAATACATGTTAGTTTTACTAGATACAGTTTTTATTCTATGGTTTGCAAATACAAAATATAGGTTTTACTCAATATGACTGTATACTGTAACACTCAATATGACAGTTATTTAAACATAACTCCTACACCACACATGAAAAATGGCTAATAATGCCTGAATTAATGCATCTTTGGGAGTTTTACTCGAAACATATGGTTTTTTAAATCTTGCAAATGCAAAAAGTCGTTTTTATTCAATATGACTATTATAGTCCTAGAATCCTGAGATAATGCGAAAAAAGCAATAAAATGTATTCAAACATAAGAGATATGTATTTTTGTTAGTTGTACTAGAAAAATGATCTTTTGTAAGGCTTGCAAAGACACAAGTTAGTTTTTTTATTCCATATAACTGTGTAACTGTCATACTAAATATGAAAGGTTTATAATCATAACTCCAAAACCAAACTTGAAATTTGTCTAAAAAAGCCTGTAATATATAATTTACGTGAGTTTTACCAGAATCGGGTATTTTGGAAAGAATCACAAATACAAACATTGGGTTCAAAATGACAGTTTTTGAAACAAAACTCCAAAAATATGCAATCAAAATGTCTAATAATGCCTGAAGAAATGCATCTTTGAGAGTTTTCCTGAAAAAAAACAAACATTTGGCAATATTTGCAAAAACAAAATATAATGTTTTACTCAATTTGACAGTAATGTACTTAGAATCCTGAGATAAAGCGAAAAAAACAATAAAAATGTATTCCAACATAATTCCTAATCCAAACGTGCAAAATGTCTAAAAAAGTCTCTGATATTGAATACATGTGAGTTTTACTAGATAAAGTTGTTTTTCTATGGTTTGCAAATAGAAAAATGAGGGTTTAGTCAATATGACTGTATGCTGTAACACTCAATATAACAGTTATTTAAACATAAATCCCACACAACACATGAAAAATGGCTAATATTGTCTGAAATAATGCATATTTTGGAGTTTTACTGGAAGCATATGCTTTTTTACATTTTGCAAATGCAAAAAGTTGTTTTTTACTCAATATGACTATAATATTCTTAGAATCCTGAGATAATGCGAAAAAAGCAATAAAAATGTATTCCAACATAACTCCTAATCCAAACGTGCAAAATGTCTAAAAATGCCTGTGATATTGAATAATTGTTAGTTTTACTAAATACAGTTGTTTTTTTATGGTTTGCAAATACAAAATTTAGGTTTTACTCAATATGACTGTATACTGTAACACTCAATATGACAGTTATTTAAACATAAGTCCTACACCACACATGGAAAATGGCTAATAATGCCTGAAATAATGCATCTTTGGGGGTTTCACTCGAAGCATATGCTTTTTTAAATCTTGCAAATGCAAAAAGTAGTTTTTTTTCTCAATATGACTATAATGTTCTTAGAATCCTGAGAGAATGCGAAAAAAGCAATAAAAATGTATTCCAACATAACTCCTAATCCAAACGTGCAAAATGTCTAAAAATGCCTGTGATAAGGAATACATGTTAGTTTTACTAGATACAGTTGTTTTTCTATGGTTTGCAAATACAAAATGTAGGTTTTACTCAATATGACTGTATACTGTAACACTCAATATGACAGTTATTTAAACATAACTCCTACACCACACATGAAAAATGGCTAATAATGCCTGAAATAATGCATCTTTGGGAGTTTTACTCGAAACATATGGTTTTTTAAATCTTGCAAATGCAAAAAGTAGTTTTTATTCAATATGACTATAATAGTCTTAGAATCCTGAGATAATGCGAAAAAAGCAATAAAATGTATTCAAACATAACTTTTAAACAACACATGCAAAATGGCTAATAATGCCTAGAGATATGTATTTTTGTTAGTTGTACTAGAAAAATGATCTTTTGTAAGGTTTGCAAAGACACAAGTTAGTTTTTTTATTCCATATAACAGTGTAACTGTCATACTAAATATGAAAGGTTTATAATCATAACTCCAAAACCAAACTTGAAATTTGTCTAAAAAAGCCTGTAATATATAATTTACGTGAGTTTTACCAGAAACGGGTATTTTGGAAAGAATCACAAATACAAACATTGGGTTTTACTGGCCTCATATTGGTCACACTCAAAATGACAGTTTTTGAAACAAAACTCCAAAAATATGCAATCAAAATGTCTAATAATGCCTGAAGAAATGCATCTTTGAGAGTTTTCCTGAAAAAAACAAAACATTTGGCAATATTTGCAAAAACAAAATATAATTTTTTTACTCAATTTGACAGTAATGTACTTAGAATCCTGAGATAAAGCGAAAAAAACAATAAAAATGTATTCCAACATAATTCCTAATCCAAACGTGCAAAATGTCTAAAAAAGTCTCTGATATTGAATACATGTGAGTTTTACTAGATACAGTTGTTTTTCTATGGTTTGCAAATAGAAAAATGAGGGTTTAGTCAATATGACTGTATGCTGTAACACTCAATATAACAGTTATTTAAACATAAATCCCACACAACACATGAAAAATGGCTAATATTGTCTGAAATAATGCATATTTTGGAGTTTTACTGGAAGCATATGCTTTTTTAAATTTTGCAAATGCAAAAAGTAGTTTTTTACTCAATATGACTATAATATTCTTAGAATCCTGAGATAATGCGAAAAAAGCAATAAAAATGTATTCCAACATAACTCCTAATCCAAACGTGCAAAATGTCTAAAAATACCTGTGATATTGAATAATTGTTAGTTTTACTAAATACAGTTGTTTTTTTATGGTTTGCAAATACAACATTTAGGTTTTACTCAATATGACTATATACTGTAACACTCAATATGACAGTTATTTAAACATAAGTCCTACACCACACATGGAAAATGGCTAATAATGCCTGAAATAATGCATCTTTGGGGGTTTCACTCGAAGCATATGCTTTTTTAAATCTTGCAAATGCAAAAAGTAGTTTTTTTCTCAATATGACTATAATTTTCTTAGAATCCTGAGATAATGCGAAAAAAGCAATAAAAATGTATTCCAACATAACTCCTAATCCAAACGTGCAAAATGTCTAAAAATGCCTGTGATAAGGAATACATGTTAGTTTTACTAGATACAGTTGTTTTCCTATGGTTTGCAAATACAAAATGTAGGTTTTACTCAATATGACTGTATACTGTAACACTCAATATGACAGTTATTTAAACATAACTCCTACACCACACATGAAAATTGGCTAATAATGCCTGAAATAATGCATCTTTGGAAGTTTTACTCGAAACATATGCTTTTTTAAATATTGCAAATGCAAAAAGTAGTTTTTATTCAATATGACTATAATAGTCTTAGAATCCTGAGATAATGCGAAAAAAGCAATAAAATGTATTCAAACATAACTTTTAAAGAACACATGCAAAATGGCTAATAATGCCTAGAGATATGTATTTTTGTTAGTTGTACTAGAAAAATGATCTTTTGTAAGGTTTGCAAAGACACAAGTTAGTTTTTTTATTCCATATAACAGTGTAACTGTCATACTAAATATGAAAGGTTTATAATCATAACTCCAAAACCAAACTTGAAACTTGTCTAAAAAAGCCTGTAATATATAATTTACGTGAGTTTTACCAGAATCGGGTATTTTGGAAAGAATCACAAATACAAACATTGGGTTTTACTGGCCTCATATTGGTCACACTCAAAATGACAGTTTTTGAAACAAAACTCCAAAAATATGCATGCAAAATGTCTAATAATGCCTGAAGAAATGCATCTTTGAGAGTTTTCCTGAAAAAAAAAAAACATTTGGCAATATTTGCAAAAACAAAATATAATTTTTTACTCAATTTGACAGTAATGTACTTAGAATCCTGAGATAAAGCGAAAAAAACAATAAAAATGTATTCCAACATAATTCCTAATCCAAACGTGCAAAATGTCTAAAAAAGTCCCTGATATTGAATACATGTGAGTTTTTCTAGATACAGTTGTTTTTCTATGGTTTG
This sequence comes from Nerophis ophidion, assembly GCF_033978795.1. Classification (NCBI taxonomy): domain Eukaryota; kingdom Metazoa; phylum Chordata; class Actinopteri; order Syngnathiformes; family Syngnathidae; genus Nerophis; species Nerophis ophidion. Next base: position 140,334 of record NW_026907100.1, read on the forward strand.
CAAATAGAAAAATGAGGGTTTAGTCAATATGACTGTATACTGTAACACTCAATATAACAGTTATTTAAACATAAATCCCACACAACACATGAAAAATGGCTATTAATGCCTGAAATAATGCATATTTTGGAGTTTTACTGGAAGCATATGCTTTTTTAAATTTTGCAAATGCAAAAAGTAGTTTTTTACTCAATATGACTATAATATTCTTAGAATCCTGAGATAATGCGAAAAAAGCAATAAAAATGTATTCCAACATAACTCCTAATCCAAACTTGCAAAATGTCTAAAAATGCCTGTGAAATTGAATAATTGTTAGTTTTACTAAATACAGTTGTTTTTTTATGGTTTGCAAATACAAAATTTAGGTTTTACTCAATATGACTGTATACTGTAACACTCAATATGACAGTTATTTAAACATAAGTCCTACACCACACATGGAAAATGGCTAATAATGGCTGAAATAATGCATATTTGGGGGTTTCACTCGAAGCATATGCTTTTTTAAATCTTGCAAATGCAAAAAGTAGTTTTTTTCTCAATATGACTATAATGTTCTTAGAATCCTGAGATAATGCGAAAAAAGCAATAAAAATGTATTCCAACATAACTCCTAATCCAAACGTGCAAAATGTGTAAAAATGCCTGTGATAAGGAATACATGTTAGTTTTACTAGATAAACTTTTTTTTCTATGGTTTGCAAATACAAAATTTAGGTTTTAATCAATATGACTGTATACTGTAACACTCAATATGACAGTTATTTAAACATAACTCCTACACCACACATGAAAAATGGCTAATAATGCCTGAAATAATGCATCTTTGGGAGTTTTACTCGAAACATATGCTTTTTTAAATCTTGCAAATGCAAAAAGTCGTTTTTATTCAATATGACTATAATAGTCATAGAATCCTGAGATAATGCGAAAAAAGCAATAAAATGTATTCAAACATAACTTCCAAACAACACATGCAAAATGGCTAATAATGCCTAGAGATATGTATTTTTGTTAGTTGTACTAGAAAAATGATCTTTTGTAAGGTTTGCAAAGACACAAGTTAGTTTTTTTATTCAATATAACAGTGTAACTGTCATACTAAATATGAGAGGTTTATAATCATAACTCCAAAACTAAACGTGAAATTTTTCTAAAAACGCCTGTAATATTGAATTTATGTGAGTTTTAACAGAATCGGGTATTTTGGAAAGAATCACAAATACAAGAAACTAGGTTTTACTCAATATGACTGTATAAACATAACTCCTACACCAAACATGAAAAATAGCTAATAAAGCCTGAAATAATGCATCTTTTGGAGTTTTACTCGAAATATATGCTTTTTAAAATCTTGGAAATGCAAAAAGTAATTTTTTACTCAATATGACCATAATGTCCTTAGAATCCTGAGATAATGCGAAAAAAGCAATAACAATGTATTCCAACATAATTCCTAATCAAAACCTGCAAAATGTCTAAAAATGCCTGTGATATTGAATAAATGTTAGTTTTACTAGATACAGTGGTTTTTCTATGGTTTGCAAATACAACATTTAGGTTTTACTCAATATGACTGTAAACTGTAACACCCAATATGACAGTTATTTAAATATAACTTCTACACCACACATGAAAAATGGCAAATAATGTCTGAAATAATGCATCTTTTGGAGTTTTACTCAAAGCATATGCTTTTTTAAATCTTGCAAATGCAAAAAGTTGTTTTTTATTCAATATGACTATAATAGTCTTAGAATCCTGAGATAATGCGAAAAAAGCAATAAAAATGTATTCCCACATAACTTCTAAACAACACATGCAAATAGGCTAATAATGCCTAGAGATATGAATTTTTGTTAGTTGTACTAGAAAAATGATCTTTTGTAAGGTTTGCAAAGACACAAGTTAGTTTTTTTGATTCCATATAACAGTGTAACTGTCATACTAAATATGAAAGGTTTATAATCATAACTCCCAAACCAAACTTGAAATTTGTCTAAAAAAGCCTGTAATATTGAATTTACGTGAGTTTTACCAGAATCGGGTATTTTGGAAAGAATCACAAATACAAACATTGGGTTTTACTGGCCTCATATTGGTCACACTCAAAATGACAGTTTTTGAAACAAATATCCAAAAATATGCATGCAAAATGTCTAATAATGCCTGAAAAAAGGCATCTTTGAGAGTTTTCCTGAAAAAAAAACATTTGGCAAGGTTTGCAAAAACAAAATATAATTTTTTACTCAATTTGACAGTAATGTACTTAGAATCCTGAGATAAAGCGAAAAAAGCAATAAAAATGTATTCCAACATAATTCCTAATCCAAACGTGCAACATGTCTAAAAATGCCTGTGATATTGAATAAATGTTATACAGTCATATTGAGTAAAACCTAGTTTCTTGTATTTGTGATTCTTTCCAAAATACCCGATTCTGTTAAAACTCACATAAATTCAATATTACAGGCTTTTTTAGACAAATTTCACGTTTAGTTTTGGAGTTATGATTATAAACCTCTCATATTTAGTATGACAGTTGAACTGTTATATTGAATAAAAAAACTAACTTGTGTCTTTGCAAACCTTACAAAAGATCATTTTTCTAGTACAACTAACAAAAATACATATCTCTAGGCATTATTAGCCATTTTGCATGTGTTGTTTAAAAGTTATGTTTGAATACATTTTATTGCTTTTTTCGCATTATCTCAGGATTCTAAGACTATTATAGTCATATTGAATAAAAACTACTTTTTGCATTTGCAAGATTTAAAAAAGCATATGTTTCGAGTAAAACTCCCAAAGATGCATTATTTCAGGCATTATTAGCCATTTTGCATGTGTGGTGTAGGAGTTATGTTTAAATAACTGTCATATTGAGTGTTACAGTATACAGTCATATTGAGTAAAACCTACATTTTGTATTTGCAAACCATAGAAAAACAACTGTATCTAGTAAAACTCACATGTATTCCTTATCACGGGCATTTTTAGACATTTTGCACGTTTGGATTAGGAGTTATGTTGGAATACATTTTTATTGCTTTTTTCGCATTATCTCAGGATTCTAAGAACATTATAGTCATATTGAGAAAAAAACTACTTTTTGCATTTGCAAGATTTAAAAAAGCATATGCTTCGAGTGAAACCCCCAAAGATGCATTATTTCAGGCATTATTAGCCATTTTCCATGTGTGGTGTAGGACTTATGTTTAAATAACTGTCATATTGAGTGTTACAGTATACAGTCATATTGAGTAAAACCTAAATTTTGTATTTGCAAACCATAAAAAAACAACTGTATTTAGTAAAACTAACAATTATTCAATATCACAGGCATTTTTAGACATTTTGCACGTTTGGATTAGGAGTTATGTTGGAATACATTTTTATTGCTTTTTTCGCATTATCTCAGGATTCTAAGAATATTATAGTCATATTGAGTAAAAAACTACTTTTTGCATTTGCAAAATTTAAAAAAGCATATGCTTCCAGTAAAACTCCAAAATATGCATTATTTCAGGCATTATTAGCCATTTTTCATGTGTTGTGTGGGATTTATGTTTAAATAACTGTTATATTGAGTGTTACAGTATACAGTCATATTGACTAAACCCTCATTTTTGTATTTGCAAACCATAGAAAAACCACTGTATCTAGTAAAACTCACATGTATTCAATATCAGAGACTTTTTTAGACATTTTGCACGTTTGGATTAGGAATTATGTTGGAATACATTTTTATTGTTTTTTTCGCATTATCTCAGGATTCTAAGTACATTACTGTCAAATTGAGTAAAAAATTATATTTTGTTTTTGCAAATATTGCCAAATGTTTTTTTTTTTTCAGGAAAACTCTCAAAGATGCATTTCTTCAGGCATTATTAGACATTTTGCATGCATATTTTTGGAGTTTTGTTTCAAAAACTGTCATTTTGAGTGTGACCAATATGAGGCCAGTAAAACCCAATGTTTGTATTTGTGATTCTTTCCAAAATACCCGATTCTGGTAAAACTCACGTAAATTATATATTACAGGCTTTTTTAGACAAATTTCAAGTTTGGTTTTGGAGTTATGATTATAAACCTTTCATATTTAGTATGACAGTTACACTGTTATATGGAATAAAAAAACTAACTTGTGTCTTTGCAAACCTTACAAAAGATAATTTTTCTAGTACAACAAACAAAAATACATATCTCTAGGCATTATTAGCCATTTTGCATGTGTTGTTTAAAAGTTATGTTTGAATACATTTTATTGCTTTTTTCGCATTATCTCAGGATTCTAAGACTATTATAGTCATATTGAATAAAAACTACTTTTTGCATTTGCAAGATTTAAAAAAGCATATGCTTCGAGTGAAACCCCCAAAGATGCATTATTTCAGGCATTATTAGCCATTTTCCATGTGTGGTGTAGGACTTATGTTTAAATAACTGTCATATTGAGTGTTACAGTATACAGTCATATTGAGTAAAACCTAAATTTTGTATTTGCAAACCATAAAAAAACAACTGTATTTAGTAAAACTAACAATTATTCAATATCACAGGCATTTTTAGACATTTTGCACGTTTGGATTAGGAGTTATGTTGGAATACATTTTTATTGCTTTTTTCGCATTATCTCAGGATTCAAAGAATATTATAGTCATATTGAGTAAAAAACTACTTTTTGCATTTGCAAAATTTAAAAAAGCATATGCTTCCAGTAAAACTCCAAAATATGCATTATTTCAGGCATTATTAGCCATTTTTCATGTGTTGTGTGGGATTTATGTTTAAATAACTGTTATATTGAGTGTTAACGTATACAGTCATATTGACTAAACCCTCATTTTTCTATTTGCAAACCATAGAAAAACAACTGTATCTAGTAAAACTCACATGTATTCAATATCAGAGACTTTTTTAGACATTTTGCACGTTTGGATTAGGAATTATGTTGGAATAAATTGTTATTGTTTTTTTCGCTTTATCTCAGGATTCTAAGTACATTACTGTCAAATTGAGTAAAAAATCATATTTTGTTTTTGCAAATATTGCCAAATATTTGTTTTTTTTCAGGAAAACTCTCAAAGATGCATTTCTTCAGGCATTATTAGACATTTTGCATGCATATTTTTGGAGTTTTGTTTCAAAAACTGTCATTTTGAGTGTGACCAATATGAGGCCAGTAAAACCCAATGTTTGTATTTGTGATTCTTTCCAAAATACCCGATTCTGGTAAAACTCACGTATATTATATACTACAGGCTTTTTTAGACAAATTTCAAGTTTGGTTTTGGAGTTATGATTATAAACCTTTCATATTTAGTATGACAGTTACACTGTTATATTGAATAAAAAAACTAACTTGTGTCTTTGCAAACCTTACAAAAGATCATTTTTCTAGTACAACTAACAAAAATACATATCTCTAGGCATTATTAGCCATTTTGCATGTGTTGTTTAAAAGTTATGTTTGAATACATTTTTATTGCTTTTTTCTCATTATCTCAGGATTCTAAGACTATTATAGTAATATTGAATAAAAAAGTACTTTTTGCATTTGCAAGATTTAAAAAAGCATATGTTTCGAGTAAAACTCCCAAAGATGCATTATTTCAGGCATTATTAGCTATTTTTCATGCGTGGTGTAGGAGTTATGTTTAAATAACTGTCATATTGAGTGTTACAGTATACAGTCATATTGAGTAAAACATACATTTTGTATTTGCAAACTATAGTAAAACAACAGTATCTAGTAGAACTAACATGTATTACTTATCACAGACATTGTTAGACATTTTGCACGTTTGGATTAGGAGTTATGTTGGAATACATTTGTATTGCCTTTTTCGCATTATCTCAGGATTTTAAGAACATTATAGTCATATTGCGAAAAAAACTACTTTTTGCATTGGCAAGATTTAAAAAAGCATATGCTTCGAGTGAAACCCCCAAAGATGCATTATTTCAGGCATTATTAGCCATTTTTCATGTGTGGTGTAGGAGTTATGTTTAAAAAACTGTCATATTGAGTTTTACAGTATACAGTAATATTGAGTAAAACCTAAATTTTGTATTTGCAAACCATAAAAAAACAACTGTATCTAGTAAAACTAACATGTATTCCTTATCACAGGCATTTTTAGACATTTTGCACGTTTGGATTAGGAGTTATGTTGGAATAAATTTTTATTGCTTTTTTCGCATTATCTCAGGATTCTAAGAACATTATAGTCATATTGCGAAAAAAACTACTTTTTGCATTTGCAAGATTTAAAAAATCATATGCTTCGAGTGAACCCCCCAAAGATGCATTATTTCAGGCATTATTAGCCATTTTTCATGTGTGGTGTAGGAGTTATGTTTAAATAACTGTCATATTGAGTGTTACAGTATACAGTCATATTGAGTAAAACCTAAATTTTGTATTTGCAAACCATAGAGAAACCACTGTATCTAGAAAAACTAACATTTACTCAATATCACAGGCATTTTTAGACATTTTGCAGGTTTGGATTAGGAGTTAGGTTGGAATACATTTTTATTGCTTTTTTCGCATTATCTCAGGATTCTAAGAACATCACTGTCAAATTGAGTAAAAAATATATATTTTGTTTTTGCAAACCTGGTCAAATGTTTTTTTTTTCAGGAAAACTCTCAAAGATGCCTTTTTTCAGGCATTATTAGACATTTTGCATGCATATTTTTGGATATTTGTTTCAAAAACTGTCATTTTGAGTGTGACCAATATGAGGCCAGTAAAACCCAATGTTTGTATTTGTGATTCTTTCCAAAATACCCGATTCTGGTAAAACTCACGTAAATTCAATATTACAGGCTTTTTTAGACACATTTCAAGTTTATGATTATAAACCTTTCATATTTAGTTTGACAGTTACACTGTTATATGGAATAAAAAAACAAACTTGTGTCTTTGCTAACCTTACAAAAGATCAATTTTCTAGTAGAACTAACAAAAATACACATCTCTAGGCATTATCAGCCATATTACATGCGTTGTTTGGAAGTTATGTTTGAATACATTTTTATTGCTTTTTTTTGCATTATCTCAGGATTCTAAGTACATTACTGTCAAATTGAGTAAAAAATTATATTTTGTTTTTGCAAACCTTGCCAAATGTTTTTTTCAGGAAAACTCTCAAAGATGCATTTCTTCAGGCAGTATTAGACATTTTGCATGTGTGTTTGTAGGAGTTATGTTTAAATAACTGTCATATTGAGTGTTACAGTATACAGTCACATTGAGTACAATCTAAATTGTGTATTTGCAAACCATAGAAAAACAACTGTATCTAGTAAAACTCACACGTATTCAATATGAAAGGCATTTTTAGACATTTTGCACGTTTGGATTAGGAGTTATGATTTTATTGCTTTTTTCGCATTATCTTAGGAATCTAAGAACTTTATAGTCATGTTGAGTAAAAAACTACTTTTTGCATTTGCAAAATTTAAAAAAGCTTATGCTTCGAGTAAAACTCCAAAAGATGCATTATTTCAGGCATTATTAGCCATTTTTAATGTGTGGTGTAGGAACTATGTTTAAAAAACTGTCATATTGAGTGTTACAGTATACAGTCATATTGACTAAAATCTCCTTTTTGTATTTGCAAATCATAGAAAAACAACTGCATCTAGTAAAACTCACGCGTATTCCATATCATAGGCATTTTTAGAAATTTTGCACGTTTGGATTAAGAATTATGTTTGAATACATTTTTATTGTTTTTTTGGCTTTATCTCCGGATTCTAAGTACATTACCGTCAAATTGAGTAAAAAAAAATTATTTTGTTTTTGCAAACCTTGCCAAATGTTTTTTTTTTTTTCAGGAAAACTCTCAAAGATGCATTTCTTCCGGCATTATTAGACATTTTGCATGTGTGGTGTAGGAGTTATGTTTAAATAACTGTCAAATTGAGTGTTACATTATACAGTCATATTGTATAATGTAATTACTAGAAAAATACTTTTTGTTTTCGCCAACCTTACCAAATGTTTTTTTTTTCCAGAAAAACTCTCAAAGATACATTTCTTCAGGCATTTTTAGACATGTTGCATTTCTACTTTAGGAGTTATGTTTCAAAAACTGTCATTTTGAGTGTGACCAATATGAGGCCAGGAAAACCTAATTTTTGTATTTGTGAACCTCTCCAAAATACCTGATTCCGTTAAAACTCACATAAATTCAATATTACAGGCTTTTTAAGACAAATTTCAAGTTTGGTTTTGGAGTTATGATTATAAAACTTTAATATTTAGTATGATAGTTACACTGTTATATTGAATAAAAAAACTAACTTGTGTCTTTGCTAACCTTAAAAAGATACATTTTCTAGTACAACTAACAAAAATACACATGTCTAGGCATTATCAGCCATTTTTCATGCGTTGTTTGGAAGTTATGTTTGAATACAATTTTATTGCTTTTTTCGCATTATCTCAGGATTCTAAGTACATTACTGTCAAATTGAGTAAAACATTATTTTTTGGTTTTTGCAAACCTTGCCAAATGTTTTTTTTTTTCAGGAAAACTCTCAAAGATGCATTTCTTCAGGCATTATTAGACATTTTGCATGTGTGGTGTAGGAGTTATGTTTAAATAACTGTCATATTGAGTGTTACAGTATACAGTCACATTGAGTAAAACCTAAATTTTGTATTTGCAAACCATAGAAAAACAACTGTATCTAGTAAAACTAACATTAATTCAATATCACAGGCATTTTAGGACATTTTGCACGTTTGGAGTAGGAGTTTTGTTGAATACATTTTTATTGCTTTTTTTGCATTATCTCAGGAATCTAAGAGCATTATAGTCATGTTGAGTAAAAAACAACTTTTTGCATTTGCAAAATTTAAAAAAAATTATGCTAAATTTTGTATTTGCAAACCATAAAAAAAACTATATCTAGTAAAACTCACATTTATTCAACATCACAGGCATTTTTAGACATTTTGAACGATTGAATTAGGAATTATGTTGGAATACCTTTAAATTGCTTTTTTTGCATTATCTCAGGATTCTAAGTACATTACTGTCAAATTAGTAGAAAAATACTTTTTGTTTTCGCCAACCTTACCAAACCAGAAAATGATATGTATTATTGATTTGGTATTTTTCTGTAATAAAAAATAGTAATATACATAGTTTGTCAATACTGGCATATTACTTAAAATAACAGACAATTTGTTTATTTACAGATAATGTTTTCAATTCTTCTGTTTTATAACCTATTTAAAAAAAAAATACAGTAGAAATTTAAAGTAAATTAACCATAAAAATATGAATTTTTTTTTACAGTGTAGGCATTATTAGCCATTTTGCATGTGTTGTTTAGAAGTTATGTTTGAATTTATTTGTATTGCTTTTTTAGCATTATCTCAGGATTCTAAAAAAATGATTGTCATATTGAGTAAAAAACTAGTTTTTGCATTTGCAAGATTTACAAAAGCATATGTTTCCAGCAAAACTCCCAAAGACGCATTCCTTCAGGCATTATTAGCCATTGTTCATGTGTGGTGTAGGAATTATGTTTAAATAACTGTCATATTGAGTGTTACAGTATACAGTCATATTGAGTAAAACCAAATTTTTGTATTTGCAAACCATAAAAAAACAACTGCATCTAGTAAAACTCACATGGATTCAATATCGCAGGCATTTTTAGACATTTTGCACGTTTGGATTAGGAATTATGTTGGAGGACATTTAATTGCTTTTTTCGCATTAGCTCAGGATTCTCAGTACATTATTGTGAAATTGGGTAAAAAATTACTTTTTGTTTTTTCAAACTTTACCATATGTTTTTTTTCCAGTAAAACTCAAAATGATACATTTCTTCAGGCATTATTAGACATTTTGCCCGTGTATTGAGTAAAACCAAATGTTTGTATTTGCGAACCATAAAAAAACAACTGTGTCTAGTAAAACTCAAATGGATTCAATATCACAGACATTTTTAGACATTTTGCACGTTTGGATTAGGAATTATGATGGAATACATTTGTATTGCTTTTTTTTTTACAATATCTCAGAATTGTATGTACATTCTTGTCAAATTGAGTAAAAACATACTTTTTACAAAATATAATTTTTCTAATACCGCTAACAAAGATACATATCTCCAGGCATTATTAGTCATTTTGCATTTGTTGTTTAGAAGGGATGTTTGAAAACATTTTTATTGCTTTTGTCACATTATCTAAAGATTCTAAGAACATTATTGTCATATTGAGTAAAAAACTACTTTTTGCATTTGCAAGATTTAAAAAAGCATATGTTTCGAGTAAAACTCCCAAAGGTGCATTTTTTCAGGCATTATTAGCCATTTTTCATGTGTGGTGTAGGAGTTATGTAAAAATAACTGTCATATTGTATACAGTCATATTGAGTAAAACCAAATTTTTGTATTAGCAAACAATAAAAAAACAACTCTATCCAGTAGAGATGCGCGGTTTACGGTCACAACCGTGGAGTCCGCGGATACACAGCAGGTCGGGCGGGTGAATTGACGAAAAGATAGATTTTAAATAGATTCGGGCAGGTGGCGGTTGAACCATTGGGAAATATATATACATAGTGAAATGTTATGTTGAAGAGTTTCATTTAACCTACTGACGTGTATATATAAATGGTTTATTTATATTGGTTAGTAACGTAAAGTGTTGCTCCTGGCTGTACTTGATGCTACAGTCTAGTGGTTAGGATTCAATGCGCTCACCGTCGCGATCCGGGTTTGATGCTCGGTGAAGGAAATCACTTTTTTTTAATCATGAATTGATTAGCGTGGACCCCGACTTAAACAAGTTGAAAAACTTATTGGGGTGTTACCATTTAGTGGTCAATTGTACGGGCCTCATATTGGTCACACTCAAAATGACGGTTTTTGAAACAAAACTCCAAAAATATGCATGCAAAATGTCTAATAATGCCTGAAGAAATGCATCTTTGAGAGTTTTCCTGAAAAAACAAAATATAATTTTTTGCTCAATTTGACAATGTTCTTAGAATCCTGAGATAAAGCGAAAAAAACAATAAAAATGTATTCCAACATAATTCCTAATCCAAACGTGCAAAATGTCTAAAAATGCCTGTGATATTGAATACATGTGCGTTTTACTAGATACAGTTGTTTTTATATGGTTTGCAAATACAAAAATGAGGTTTTAGTCAATATGACTGTATACTGTAACACTCAATATGACAGTTATTTAAACATAACTCCTACACCACACATGAAAAATGGCTAATAATGCCTGAAATAATGCATCTTTTGGAGTTTTACTCGAAGCATATGCTTTTTAAAATCTTGCAAATGCAAAAAGTTGTTTTTTATTCAATATGACTATAATAGTCTTAGAATCCTGAGATAATGCGAAAAAAGCAATAAAAATGTGTTCCAACATAACTTCTAAACAACTTATGCAAATAGGCTAATAATGCCTAGAGATATGTATTTTTGTTAGTTGTACTAGAAAAATGATCTTTTGTAAGGTTTGCAAAGACACAAGTTAGTTTTTTTATTCCATATAACAGTGTAACTGTCATACTAAATATGAAAGGTTTATAATCATAACTCCAAAACTAAACGTGAAATTTGTCTAAAAAAGCCTGTAAAAACCCTGTGGAATAAAAGTATTTTTCTGCAAAACTATTTGCATCGTTACTTTATTAAAGGTGGTTGAATTTAATAATTTGGTAAAAGTCTGTAAAATTACGATATTTTTCCGCAAAACGTTTCATGAAAATTTCTGTAAGTATGTTTTTGATTATTATTTGGTTTACAATGTTTTACTTAAATTTTATAGTTTTCGTTTGGCAGTCGTATCTGCCAGTAGATGACAGTTTTTTTTTACAGAATTTTTTTTACAGTGTAGAGACATTGATCTTTTTCAGTTTTACTAGAAAAAATATATTTTTTAAGGTTCTCAAACACACAAGGTACACTGTAAAAAAAATTCTGTAAAAAAAACTGTAATCTACTGGCAGCTATGTCTACCAAATGAAAACCATAAAATTAAAGTAAAACACTGTATACCAAATAATGAACTAAAACATTTTTACAGAAATTTTCATTAAACGTTTTGCGGAAAAGTATAAACAAATTTCAGATATTTACTAAATTGTTAAGATCAACCACCTTTAATAAAGTGACGATGCAAACAGCTCTGCTGGAAAATACCTTTTTTCTACAGAGTTTTTCCAATTAGTTACGATCAACCAACTTTAATGGAGTGACAATGATGGCAGTTCCACAGAAAAATACCATTATTTTACAGATTTTTTCTGAATTATTAAGTTCAGGGGTCTCAAACTCAGTGTACAGGGGGGCTACAGTGTGTAGAAACTATGTGAAGAGAGGATTAGCCTTCTTTGAATGGCTATACCGACCTGGCAACATACTTGAGATAAAAGGAAAAAAACAATAAAAATGTATTCCAACATAATTCCTAATCAAAACTTGCAAAAGTTCTAAAAATGCCTATGATATTGAACATTGTGAGTTTTACTAGAGACAGTTGTTTTTCTATGGTTTGCAAATACAAAATTGAGGTTTTACTCAATATGATTGAATACTGTAACACTCAATATGACAGTTATTTAAACATAACTCCTACACCACACATGAAAAATGGCTAATAATGCCTGAAATAATGGGAGTTTTACTCGAAACATATGCTTTTTTAAATCTTGCAAATGCAAAAAGTAGTTTTTTATTCAATATAACTATAATAGTCTTAGAATCCTGAGATAATGCGAAAAAAGCAATACAAATGTATTCCAACATAACTTCTAAACAACACATGCAAAATGGCATGTGTTAACTAAAGATATGTATTTTTGTTAGTTGTACTAGAAAAATTATCTTGTGTAAGGTTTGCAAAGACACAAGTTAGTTTTTTTATTCAATATAACAGTGTAACCGTCATACTAATATGAAAGGTTTATAATCATAACTCCAAAACTAAACGTGAAATTTGTCTAAAAAAGCATGTAATATTGAATTTATGTGAGTTTTACCAGAATCGGGTATTTTGGAAAGAATCACAAATACAAAAACTAGGTTTTACTCAATATGACTGTATACTGTAACGCCCAATATGACAGTATACAGTCATATTGAGTAAAACCTCATTTTTGTTTTTGCAAACTATAAAAAAAACAACTGTATCTAGTAAAACTAACATTTATTCAAAATTACAGGCATTTTTAGACATTTTACACGTTTGGATTAAAAGTTATGTTTGAATACCTTTTTTTTTTCTTCGCATTATCTCAGGATTCTAAGAACATTATAGTCATATTGAGTAAAAAACTACTTTTTGCATTTGCAAGATTTAAAAAAGCATATGCTTCGAGTAAAACTCCCAAAGAACCATTATTTCAGGCATTATTAGCCATTTTTCATGTGTGGTGTAGGAGTTATGTTTGAATACATTTTTATTGCTTTTTTTGCATTATCTCAGGATTCTAAGACTACTATAGTCATATTGAATAAAAAACTACTTTTTGCATTTGCAAGATATAAAAAACCATATGTTTCGAGTAACACTCCCATTATTTCAGGCATTATTAGCCATTTTTCATGTGTGGTGTAGGAGTTATGTTTAAATAACTGTCATATTGAGTGTTACAGTATACAGTCATTTTGAGTAAAACCTAAATTTTGTATTTGCAAACCATAGAAAAACAACTATATCTAGTAAAACTCACATGTATTCAATATCATAGGCATTTTTAGACATTTTGCAAGTTTTGATTAGGAATTATGTTGGAATACATTTTTATTGCTTTTTTCGCTTTATCTCAGGAATCTAAGTACATTACTGTCAAATTGAGTAAAAAATTATATTTTGTTTTTGCAAACCTTGCCAAATGTTTTTTTTTTCAGGAAAACTCTCAAAGATGCATTTCTTTAGGCATTATTAGACATTTTGCATTGTGGTGTAAGAGTTATGTTTAAATAATCGTCATATTGAGTGTTACCGTATACAGTCATATTGAGTAAAACCTAAATTTTTTGTTTGCAAACCATAGAAAAACACAGGGAGTCTCCTGTAAAAATTGGCAAGTATGTTGCCAGGTCGGTATAGCCATTCAAAGAAGGTGAATCCACTCTTCACGTAGTTTCTACACACTGTAGCCCCCCTGTACACTGAGTTTGAGACCCCTGAACTTAATAATTCAGAAAAAATCTGTAAAATAATGGTATTTTTCTGTGGAACTGCCAGCATTGTCACTCCATTAAAGTTGGTTGATCGTAACTAATTGGAAAAACTCTGTAGAATGAAGGTATTTTCCAGCAGAGCTGTTTGCATCGTCACTTTATTAAAGGTTTTTGATCTTAACAATTTAGTAAAAATCTGAAATTTGTTTATACTTTTCCGCAAAACGTTTAATGAAAATTTCTGTAAATATGTTTTAGTTCATTATTTGGTATACAGTGTTTTACTTTAATTTTATGGTGTTCATTTGGTAGACGTAGCTGCCAGTAGATTACAGTTTTTTTTACAGAATTTTTTTTACAGTGTACCTTGTGTGTTTGAGAACCTTAAAAAATATATTTTTTCTAGTAAAACTGAAAAAGATCAATGTCTCTACACTGTAAAAAAAATTCTGTAAAAAAAACTGTCATCTACTGGCAGATACGACTGCCAAACGAAAACTATAAAATTTAAATAAAACATTGTAAACCAAATAATAATCAAAAACATACTTACAGAAATTTTCATGAAACGTTTTGCGGAAAAATATCGTAATTTTACAGACTTTTACCAAATTATTAAATTCAACCACCTTTAATAAAATAACGATGCAAATAGTTTTGCAGAAAAATACTTTTATTCCACAGGGTTTTTCCAAATTAATAAGATCAACCAACTTTAATGATGTGACAATGCTGGCAGTACCACAGAAAAATGCTATTATTTTACAGACTTTTTGAGTTGTTAAGATCAGGGGTTTCTAATTCAATTTAACTAGGGTCCACCGGATGCTGAAACTACATGAAAAGTGGATTCACCTTCTTTGAATGGCAATCTAGACTTAGCAACATGTTTGCCAATCCTCCCGAAATATAAAGAGACCTCTTGTGTATCTCGTAGAGTATTGTTTATTTATCAGTGTGACAATCATTTTAAGGTGATGCCTGTGACAACATTGCCTTCAACTTCCTTGACAATCTTGCTTTGTGCTCACTAATTCAGCAAACTAACAGCTTGCCTAAAGTAGATGCACTCGAATTGTACAAAGGTTCATAGGGCATACAATGTTGACCACAAGACGTACTTGATCAACAGCAATATAGATCACACTGATGGTGGCTGTACAACAATTTTTAACATTGTTACAAATATGCGACACAATGCTAACCCACATCAAACAAGAATGACAAACACATTTTGGGAGAACATCTTCGCCGTAACACAAAATAAACACAAAAGAACAAATACCCAGAATTCCATGCAGCGCTACTCTTCCGGGCTACACCCCCGCCACCACCCCACATCACCGCCCCCCTCCATGTGTTGGTTGAGGTGGGCGGGGTTTGGTGGCTGCGGGGGTGTAGCCCGGAAGAGTAGCGCTGCTTGGCATTCTGGGTATTTGTTCTTTTGTGTTTATTTTGTGTTACGGTGAAGATGTTCTCGTGAAATGTGTTTGTCATTCTTGTTTGATGTGGGTTCACAGTGTGGCGCATATTTGTAACAGTGTTAAATATATTTGTATGGCCACCGTCAGTGTGACCTGTGTGGCTGTTGGCTGTAGATCAAGTATGTCTTGCACTCACCAACGTGTGTCATATTACAGAGAAAAATCTTGAATTGTTTGTACAAGCATAAACCTTTATATGACAGGCTACAAATATTTTTCAACGTAAATACAAAAACACACGTACATATTAAAAAAAAAAGATATTCCTTTAAATTACATATAAAACTGGTAGATTGTTAATATGGACATGGACTTTTATATAACAAATACATGTTAAATGGAAGTTAATTACTGTAATTTTACATGAATTTGAAAGTAATTTGAGAAAACAGAAAATGATATGTATTATTGATTTGGTTTTTTTCTGTAATAAAAAATAGTAATATACATAGTTTGTCAATACTGGCATATTACTTAAAATAACAGACAGTTTGTTTATTTACAGATAATGTCTTCAATTCTTCAGTTTTATAACCTATTTGAAAAAAAAAGAAAAATTACAGTAGAAATTTAGAGTAAATTAACCATAAAAATATGATTTTTTTTACAGTGTAGGCATTATTATCCAATTTGCATGTGTTGTTTAGAAGTTATGTTTGAATACATTTGTATTGCTTTTTTAGCATTATCTCAGGAATCCAAAAAAATAGATTGTCATATTGAGTAAAAAACTAGTTTTTGCATTTGCAAGATTTACAAAAGCATATGTTTCCAGCAAAACTCCCAAAGATGCATTCTTTCAGGCATTATTAGCCATTGTTCATGTGTGGTGTAGGAATTATGTTTAAATAACTGTCATATTGAGTGTTACAGTATACAGTCATATTGAGTAAAACCAAATTTTTGTATTTGCAAACCATAAAAAAACAACTGCATCTAGTAAAACTCACATGGATTCAATATCGCAGGCATTTTTAGACATTTTGCACGTTTGGATTAGGAATTATGTTGGAGGACATTTCATTGCTTTTTTCACATTAGCTCAGGATTCTCAGTACATTACTGTGAAATTGGGTAAAAAATTACTTTTTGTTTTTGCACATCTTACTATATGTTTTTTTTTCCAGTAAAACTCAAAATGATACATTTCTTCAGGCATTATTAGACATTTTGCCCGTGTATTGAGTAAAACCAAATGTTTGTATTTGCGAACCATAAAAAAAACAACTATGTCTAGTAAAACTCAAATGGATTCAATATCACAGGCATTTTTACACATTTTGCACGTTTGGATTAGGGATTATGCTGGAATACATTTGTATTGCTTTTTTCTTGCAATATCTCAGACTTGTATGTACATTCTTGTCAAATTGAGTAAAAACATACTTTTTACAAAATATAATTTTTCTAGTACCGCGAACAAAGATACATATCTCTAGGCATTATTAGTCATTTTGCATTTGTTCTTTAGAAGGGATGTTTGAAAACATTTTTATTGCTTTTGTCACATTATCTCAAGATTCTAAGAACATTATTGTCATATTGAGTAAAAAACTACTTTTTGCATTTGCAAGATTTAAAAAAGCATATGTTTCGAGTAAAACTCCCAAAGATGCATTTTTTCAGGCATTATTAGCCATTTTTCATGTGTGGTGTAGGAGTTATGTAAAAATAACTGTCATATTGTATACAGTCATATTGAGTAAAACCAAATTTTTGTATTTGCAAACAATAAAAAAACAACTGTATCTAGTAGAGATGCGCGGTTTACGGTCACAACCGTGGAGTCCGCGGATAAACAGCAGGTTGGGCGGGTGACTTGACGAAAAAATATATTTTAAATAGATTCGGGCAGGTGGCGGTTGAACCATTGGGAAATATATATACATAGTTAAATGTTATGTTGAAGAGGTTCATTTAGCCTACTGACGTGTATATATAAATGGTTTATTTATATTGGTTAGTAACGTAAAGTGTTGTTCCTGGCTGTACTTGATGCTACAGTCTAGTGGTTAGGATTCAATGCGCTCACCGTCGCGATCCGGGTTTGATGCTCGGTCAAGGGAATCACTTTTTTTTACCATGAATTGATTAGCGTGGACCCCGACTTAAACAAGTTGAAAAACTTATTGGGGTGTTACCATTTAGTGGTCAATTGTACGGAATATGTACTGTACTTGGCAATCTATTAATAAAAGTATCAATCAAAACAATCCATACAACACGTCACAGACAACGTCACGCTAACATCATGTGACACTTCCTATGAAGGCTGCAGAAGCAAGGTAGCCCAAACTTGTCAGGTACAACACTTTATCTTACTAGCCTCTAAAAATCAACCATTTATAGATAGTTCAATGTTGTTACCCACATACGAAAAACGAGCAGCACCCTTTTAAACAGTATGTGGGCATACTTTTATTTTGAAGTGTCTCGTTTGGTCTGTGGACGGATATAAGGAAGCTACTTCCGGGTATGAGTACACATTTTTTTGATGCATTAGAAAGAAGAAAGAGAGCGGCTGATTGTAACAAAGACTAAAAAGTGTCACAGGGACTTTAAGCGTTTGGGATCTAAGAGCCAGAAGATCACAATTGCCTCCATCTTCTTCCGCTTATCAGAAGTCGGGTCGCGGGGGCAGCAGCCTAAGCAGGAAAGCCCAGCCTTCCCACTCCCAAGCCACTTCGTCTAGCTCCTACCCAGGGAATCCCGAAGCGTTGCCAGGCCAGCCGGGAGACAAAGTCTTCCCAGCGTGTCCTGGATCTTCCCCGTGGCCTCCTACCGGTTGGACATGCCCTAATCGCCTCCCTAGGGAGGGGTGTGGGTGGCATCCTGACCAGATGCCCGAACCACCTCATCTGGCTCCAACAGCCATACAAGTCACACTGACGGTGGCCATACAAACAAATTTTACACTGTTACAAATATGCGCCACACTGTGAACCCACATCAAACAAGAATGACAAACACATTTCGCGAGAACATCTTCACCGTAACACAAAATAAACACAAAATAACAAATACCCAGAATGCCATGCAGCGCTACTCGCCCGGGCTACACCCCCGCAACCACCAAACCCCGCCCACCTCAACCGACACATGGAGGGGGGCGGTGATGTGGGGTGGTGGCGGGGGTGTAGCCCGGAAGAGTAGCACTGCATGGAATTCGGGGTATTTGTTCTTTTGTGTTTATTTTGTGTTACGGTGAAGATGTTCTCCCAAAATGTGTTTGTCATTCTTGTTTGATGTGGGTTCACAATATGTGGTGCATATTTGTAACAATGTTAACATTTTTTGGACAGCCACCGTCAGTGTGAGCTATATAGCTGTTGATCAAGTATGTTATGGACAACCTATGACGAGCACAAAAGTCTAATAACAAAACACCACTTGCAGTACTGTCACAGCGGGCCTTAAAGATGCTTGTCCAGTCGATATCGGATAGCCCTTCACTACGGTCACAGGGAGTCTCCTGTAAAGATTGGCAAGTATGTTGCCATGTCAGTATTGCCATTAAAGGAAGGTGAATTCACTTTTCACGTAGTTTCTACACACTATAGCCCCCCGGTAAACTGAGTTTGAGACTCTTGATCTTAATAATTCAGAAAAAATCTGTAAAATAATCATGTTTTCTGTGGAACCGCCAGCATTGTCACTCCATTAAAGTTGGTTGATCGTAATTAATTGGAAAAACTCTGTAGAAAAAAGGTATTTTTCTGCAGAACTGTTTGCATTGTCACTTTATTAAAGGTGGTTGATCTTAACAATTTAGTAAGAATCTGAAAAATGTTCATATTTTTCCACAAAACGTTTAATGAAAATTTCTGTAAATATAATGTTTTAGATCATTATTTGGTCTACAGTGTTTTACTTTAATTTTATGGTTTTCATTTGGCAGCCGTAGCTACCAGTAGATTAGTTTTTTTACAGATTTTTTTTTTTACAGTGTACCTTGTGTGTTTGAGAACCTTAAAAAATATATTTTTTCTAGTAAAACTGACAAAGATAAATGTCTATACACACAAAAA
Organism: Nerophis ophidion; assembly: GCF_033978795.1. NCBI lineage: Eukaryota > Metazoa > Chordata > Actinopteri > Syngnathiformes > Syngnathidae > Nerophis > Nerophis ophidion. The sequence continues at coordinate 160,039 of NW_026907100.1, forward strand.
AAAAAATTCTGTAAAACAAACTGTCATCTACTGGCAGATACGGCTGCCAAACGAAAACTATAACATTTAAGTAAAACATTGCAAACCAAATAATAATCAAAAACATTATATTTACAGAAATTTTCATGAAACGTTTTGCGGAAAAATATCGTAATTTTACGGATTTTTACAATATTATTAAGGTCAACAACCTTTAATAAAGTATTGATGCAAACAGTTTTGCAGAAAAATACTTTTATTCTACAGAGTTTTTCCAAATTAATATGATCAACCAACTTTAATAAAGTGACAATGCTGGTATTTCCACAGAAAAATACCATTATTTTACACTCTTTCTGAATTGTTAAAATAGGGGGCCACTGGATGCTGAAACTACATGAAAAGTGGATTCAGCTTCTTTGAATGACCATCCAGACCTAGCAACATACTTGCGAATCCTCCCAATTTTAACGAGAGGCTTCCTGTGACCCTCGCAATGGATTGTCCCTATATCGACCGGACAAACATTTTAATGTGGTTCTGTGACAGCACTGCCTTCAACTTCCTTGACAACCTTTTGTCGTGTTCGCTCATTCAGCAAACCAACAGCATGCCGAGGGGGCCGCACGCATGTTATGCGAGGATTTGTTGGTTGTACAATGTTGACTACAAGACGTACTTGATTAACAGCATTACAAATCACACTGACGGGAGCTGTACAAAAAAAATTAACACTGTTACAAATATGCGCCAATATTGTGAAACCACATCAAACAAGAATGACGAACACATTTCGGGAGAACATCTTTACCGTAACACAAAATAAACACAAAAGAACAAATACCCAGAATTCCATGCAGCGCTACTCTTCCGGGCTACACCCCTGCCACCACCCCACATCACGGTCCCCCTCCTTGCGTCAGTTGAGGCGGGCGGGGTTTGGTGGTTGCGGGGGTGTAGCCCGGAAGAGTAGCGCTGCATGGCATTCTGGGTATTTGTTCTTTTGTGTTTATTTTGTGTTACGGTGAAGATGTTCTCCCGAAATGTGTTTGTCATTCTTGTTTGATGAGGGTTCACAGTGTGGCGCATATTTGTAACAGTGTGAAATTTGTTTGTACGGCCACCGTCAGTGTGACCTGTGTGGCTGTTGGCTGTTGATCAAGTATGTCTTGCACTCACCAGCGTGTGCCATATTACAGAGAAAAATGTTAAATTGTTAGTAAAAGCATAAACCTTTATATACCAGGCTTCAAATATGTTTAGCCTGACGGTACCTGTCTGCTGCCTCCGGAGGATTGTCATACTAAATGTGAAAGGTTTATAATAATAACTCCAAAACCAAACATGAAATTTGTCTTAAAAAGCCTTAATGTTGAATGTATGTGAGTTTTACCTGAATCAGGTATTTTGGAAAGAATCACAAATACAAAGCTTAGGTTTTACTGGCCTCATATTGGTCACACTCAAAATTACAGTTTTTAAAACATAACTCCAAAAATACACATGTATAATGTCTAATAATAACTGTAGAAATGCATATTTGAGAGTTTTCCTGAAAAAAAATAATTTGGTAAGGTTTGCAAAAATAAAATTTAATTTTTTACTCAATTTGACATTTGTATTGCGAAAAAAGCAATACAAATGTATTCCAACATAATTCCTAATCCAAACGTGCAAAATGTCTAAAAATGCCTGTGATATTGAATACATGTGAGTTTTACTAGATACAGTTGTTTTTCTATGGTTTGTAAATACAAAAATGAGGTTTTACTCAATATGACTGTATACTGTAACACTCAATATGACAGTTATTTAAACATAACTCCTACACCACACATGAAAAATGGCTAATAATGCCTGAAATAATGCATCTTTGGGAGTTTTACTCGAAACATATGCTTTTTTAAATCTTGCAGATGCAAAAAGTAGTTTTTTATTCAATATGACTATAATAGTCTTAGAATCCTGAGATAATGCAAAAAAAGCAAAAAAATGTATTCAAACATAACTTCTAAACAACACATGAAAAATGGCTAATAAGGCCTAGGGATGTGTATTTTTGTCAGTTGTACTAGAAAAATAATCTTTTGTAGGGTTTGCAAAGACACAAGTTAGTTTTTTTTATTCAATATAACAGTGTAACTGTCATATTAAATATGAAAGGTTTATAATCATAACTCCAAAAACAAACTTGAAATTTGTCTAAAAAAGCCTGTAATGTTGAATTTATGTGGGTTTTAGCAGACTCAGGTATTTTGGAAATGTTCACAAATACAACAATTAGGTTTTGCTGGCCTCATATTGGTCAAATGCAAAATGAAAGTTTTTGAAACATAACTCAAAAAGTAGAAATGCAAAATGTCTAATAATGCTTGAAGAAATGTATCTTAGACAGTTTTACTGGAAAAAAAACATTTGGTAAGATTTGCGAAAACAAAAAGTATTTTTTTACTAAATTTGACAGTAATGTACTTATAATCCTGAGATAATGCGAAAAAAGCAATAAAAATGTATTCCAACATAATTCCTAATCCAAACGTGCAAAATGTCTAAAAATGCCTGTGATATTAAATACATATGAGTTTTACTAGATACAGTTGTTTTTCTATTGTTTGCAAATACAAAAATGAGGTTTTACTCAATATAACTGTATACTGTAACACTCAATATGACAGTTATTTAAACATAACTCCTACACCACACATGAAAAATGGCTAATAATGCCTGAAATAATGCATCTTTTGGATTTTTACTCGAAATATATGCTTTTTTAAATCTTGCAAATGCAAAAAGTAGTTTTTTACTCAATATGAATATAATGTTCTTAGAATCCTGAGATAATAAGAAAAAAGCAATGAAAATGTATTCCAATATGATTCCTAATCCAAACGTGCAAAATGTCTAAAAATGCCTGTGATATTGAAATAATGTTAGTTTTACTAGATACAGTTGTTTTTCTATGGTTTGCAAATACAAAATGTAGGTTCTACTCAATATGTAACACTGTAACACTTAATATGCCAGTTATTTAAACATAACTCCTACACCACACATGAAAAATAGCTAATAATGCCTGAAATAATGCATCTTTGGGAGTTTTACTCGAAACATATGCTTTTTTAAATCTTTCAAATGAGTAAAGGCGTTTTTTACTTAATATGACAATAATGTTCTTACAATCCTGACATAATGCGAAAAAAGTAATAAAGTTGTATTCAAACATAACTTCTAAACAGCACATGAAAAATTGCTGATAATGCCTAGAGATGTGTATTTTTGTTAGTTGTACTAGAAAAATAATCTTTTGTAAGGTTTGCAAAGACACAAGTTAGTTTTTTTTATTCAATATAACAGTGTAACTGTCATATTAATTATGAAAGGTTTATAATCATAACTCCAAAACCAAACTTGAAATTTGTCTAAAAAATCCTGTAATATTGAATTCATGTGAGTTTTAACAGAATCAGGTATTTTGGAAAGGTTCACAAATACAACAATTAGGTTTTACTGGCCTCATATTGGTCACACTCAAAATGACCGTTTTTGAAACATAACTCCAAAAGTAGAAATGCTAAATGTCTAATAATGCCTGAAGATATGTATCTTTGAGAGTTTTAATGGAAAAAAACCCATTTGGTAATGTTTGCAAAAACAGAAAGTATTTTTTTTACTAAATTTGACTGTAATGTACTTATAATCCTGAGATAATGCGAAAAAAGCAATAAAAATATATTCCAACATAATTCCTAATCCAAACGTGCAAAATGTCTAAAAATGCCTGTGATATTAAATACATATGAGTTTTACTAGATACAGTTGTTTTTCTATTGTTTGCAAATACAAAAATGAGGTTTTACTCAATATAACTGTATACTAACACTCAATATGACAGTTATTTAAACATAACTCCTACACCACACATGAAAAATGGCTAATAATGCCTGAAATAATGCATCTTTTGGATTTTTACTCGAAATATATGCTTTTTTAAATCTTGCAAATGCAAAAAGTAGTTTTTTACTTAATATGACTATAATGTTCTTGGAATCCTGAGATAATGTGAAAAAAGCAATAAAAATGTATTCAAACATAACTTCTAAACAACACATGAAAAATGGCTAATAATGCGTAGAGATGTGTAATTTTGTTAGTTGTACTAGAAAAATGATCTTTTGTAAGGTTAGCAAAGACAAAAGTTGTTTTTTATGCAATATAACAGTGTAACTGTCATATTAAATATGAAAGGTTTATAATCATAACTCCAAAACCAAACTTGAAATGTGTTTAAAAAGCCTATAATATTGAATTTATGTGAGTTTTAACAGAATCAGGTATTTTGGAGAGGTTCACAAATACAAAAATTTGGTTTTCCTGGCCTCATATTGGTCACATTCAAAATGACAGTTTTTGAAACATAACTCCAAAAGTAGAAATGCAACGTGTCTAAAAATGCCTGAAGAAATGTATCTTTGAGAGTTTTTCTGGAAAAAATACATTTGGTAAGGTTGGCGAAAACAAAAAGTATTTTTCTACTAATTTGACAGTAATGTACTTAGAATCCTGAGATAATGCGACAAAAGCAATTAAAAGGTATTCCAACATAATTCCTAATTCAAACGTTCAAAATGTTTTACTAGATGCAGTATTTTTTTATGGTTTGCAAATACAAAAATGAGGTTTTACTCAATATGACTGTATAATGTAACACTCAATATGACAGTCATTTAAACATAACTCCTACACCACACATGAAAGATGGCTAATAATGCCTGAAATAATGCATCTTTGGGAGTTTTCCTGAAAACAAAAAAACATTTGGCAAGGTTTGCAAAAACTAAATAAAAAATTTTACTCAATTTGACAGTAATGTATTTAGAATCCGGAGACAAAGCGAAAAAAACAATAAAAATGTATTCAAATATAATTCCTAATCCAAACGTGCAAAATGTCTAAAAATGCCTATGATATTGAATACGTGTGAGTTTTACTAGATGCAGTTGTTTTTCTATGGTTTGCAAATACAAAAATGAGGTTTTAGTCAATATGACTGTATACTGTAACACTCAATATGACAATTATTTAAACATAGTTCCTACACCACACATGAAAAATGGCTAATAATGCCTGATATAATGCATCTTTTGGAGTTTTACTCGAAACATAAGCTTTTTTAAATTTTGCAAATGCGAAAAGTAGTTTTTTACTCAACATGATTATAATGTTCTTAGATTCCTGAGATAATGCGAAAAAAGCAATAAAAATATAACTCCTAATCCAAACGTGCAAAATATCTAAAAATGCCTATGATATTGAATACGTGTGAGTTTTACTAGTAACAGTTGTTTTTCTAAGGTTTGCAAATACAAAATTTAGGTTTTACTCAATTTGACTGTATACTGTAACACTCAATATGACAGTTATTTAAACATAACTCCTACACCATAGATGAAAAAAACAATTAAAATATATTCAAACATAATTCCTAATCCAAACGTGCAAAATCTCTAAAATGCCTATGATATTGAATACGTGTGAGTTTTACTAGATGCAGTTGTTTTTCTATTGTTTGCAAATACAAAAATGAGGTTATTCTCAACATGACTGTATACTGTAACACTCAATATGACAGTTATTTAGTTCCTACACCACACATTAAAAATGGCTAATAATGCCTGAAATAATGCATCTTTTGGAGTTTTACTCTAAGTATTAGCTTTTTTAAATTTTGCAAATGCAAAAAGTAGTTTTTTACTCAACATGACTATAATGTTCTTAGATTCCTGAGATACTGCGAAAAAAGCAATAAAAACATAACTCCTAATCCAAACGTGCAAAATGTCTAAAAATGCCTGTGATATTGAATATATGTGAGTTTTACTAGACACAGTTGTTCTTTTTAATTGTTTGCAAAAACAAAAATTAGGTTTTACTCAATATGAGTGTATACTGTAACACTCAATATGACAGTTATTTAAACATAACTCCAACACCACACATGAAAAACGGCTTATAATGCCTGAAATAATGCATCTTTGGGAGTTTTACTCGAAACATATGCTTTTTTAAATATTGCAAATGCAAAAAGTAGTTTTTTACTCAATATGACTACAAAGGCTTACAATCCTGACATAAGTAAAAAAAATGTATTCAAACATAACTTCTAAAAAGCACATGCAAAATGGCTGATAATGCCTAGAGATATGTATTTTTGTTAGTTGTACTAGAAAAAAATTTTTTGTAAGGTTTGCAAAGACACAAGTTAGTTTTTTGATTCAATTGAACAGTGTAACAGTCATTCTAAATATAAAAGGTTTATAATCATAACTCCAAAACCAAACTTGAAATTTGTCTAAAAAGCCCATAATATTGAATTTATGTGAGTTTTAACAGAATCCGGTATTTTGGGGAGGTTCACAAATACAAAAATTTGGTTTTCCTGGCCTCATATTGGTCACACTCAAAATGACAGTTTTTGAAAAATAACTCCAAAAGTAGAAATGCAACGTGTCTAAAAATGCTTGAAGAAATGTATCTTTGAGAGTTTTTCTGGAAAAAAAAAACATTTGGTAAGGTTGGCGAAAACAAAAAGCATTTTTCTACTAATTTGAGAGTAATGTACTTAGAATCCTGAGATAATGCGAAAAAAGCAATTAAAAGGTATTCCAACATAATTCCTAATTCAAACGGTCAAAATGTCTAAAAATGCCTGAGATATTGAATAAATGTGAGTTTTACTAGATACAGTTTTTTTTTTATTGTTTGCAAATACAAAAATGAGGTTTTACTCAATATGACTGTATAATGTAACACTCAATTTGACAGTTATTTAAACATAACTCCTACACCACACATGCAAAATGTCTAATAATGCCTGAAGAAATGCATCTTTGAGAGTTTTCCTGAAGAAAAAAACATTTGGCAAGGTTTGCAAAAACAAAATGCATTTTTTTTACTCAATTTGACAGTAATGTACTTAGAATCCTGAGATAAAGCAGGAAAAAAAAACAATAAAAATGTATTCAAACATAATTCCTAATCCAAACGTGCAAAATGTCTAAAAATGCCTATGATATTGAATACGTGCGAGTTTTACTAGATGCAGTTGTTTTTCTATGGTTTGCAAATACAAAAATGAGATTTTAGTCAATATGACAGTATACTGTAACACTCAATATGACAGTTATTTAAACATAGTTCCTACATCACACATGAAAAATGGCTAATAATGCCTGAAATAATGCATCTTTTGGAGTTTTACTCGAAGCATAAGCTTTTTTAAATTTTGCAAATGCAAAAAGTAGTTTTTTACTCAACATGAATATAATGTTCTTAGATTCCTGAGATAATTTCGAAAAAAGCAATAAAAACATAACTCCTAATCCAAACGTGCAAAATGTCTAAAAATGCCTATGATATTGAATACGTGTGAGTTTTACTAGCTACAGTTGTTTTTCTATAGTTTGCAAATACAAAATTTAGATTTTACTCAATGTGAATGTATACTGTAACACTCAATATGACAGTTATTTAAACATAACTCCAAAAACACACATGCAAAATGAATAATAATGCCTGAAGAAATGCATCTTTGAAAGTTTTCCTGAAAAAAAAACATTTGGCAAGGTTTGCAAAAACAAAATATAATTTTTTACTTTGACAGTATTATACTTAGAATCCTGAGATAATGCAAAAAAAGCAATAAAAATGTATTCAAAAATAAATTCCAAACGACGCATGAAAAACGGCTGATAATGCCTAGAGATGTGTATTTTTGTTAGTTGTACTAGAAATTTGATCTTTTGTAAGGTTAGCAAATACACAAGTTAGTTTTTTATTCAATATAACAGTGTAACTATCATACTAAATATGAAAGGTTTATAATCATGACTCCAAAACCAAACTTGAAATTTGTCTAAAAAAGCCTGTAATATTGAATCAATGTGAGTTTTAACGGAATCGGGTATTTTGGAAAGAATCACAAATACAAAAACTAGGTTTTACTCAATATGACTGTATACTGTAACACTCAATATGACAGTTATTTAAACATAACTCATACACAACACATGAAAAATGGCTAATAATGCCTTAAATAATGCATCTTTGGGAGTTTTACTCGAAGCATATGCTTTTTTTAAATCTTGCAAATGCAAAAAGTAGTTTTTTACTCAATATGTCTATAATGTTCTTAGAATCCTGAGATAATAAGAAAAAAACAAACAAAAAATGTATTCCAACATAACTCCTAATCCAAACGTGCAAAAAATCTAAAAATGCCTGTAATATTGAATAAATGTTAGATTAACTAGACACAGTTGTTTTTTTTTATAGTTTGCAAAAACAAAAATGAGGTTTTACTCAATATGACTGTATACTTTAACACTCAATATAACAGTTATTTAAACATAAATCCTACACAACACATGAAACATTGCTAATAATGCCTGAAATAATGCATCTTTGGGAGTTTTACTCGATACATATCCTTTTTTAAATATTGCAAAGGTCAAAAGTAGTTTTTTACTCAATATGACTACAAAGTCTTACAATCCTGATATAATGCGAAAAAAGTAATACAATTGTATTCAAACATAACTTCTAAAAACCACATGCAAAATGGCAGATAATTTCTAGAGATGTGTATTTTTGTTAGTTGTACTAGAAAAATAATCTTTTGTAAGGTTTGCAAAGACACAAGTTAGTTTTTTTTATTCAATATAACAGTGTAACTGTCATATTAATTATGAAAGGTTTATAATCATAACTCCAAAACCAAACTTGAAATTTGTCTAAAAAATCCTGTAATATTGAATTCATGTGAGTTTTAACAGAATCAGGTATTTTGGAGAGGTTCACAAATACAAAAATTATGTTTTCCTCGCCTCATATTGGTCACACTCAAAATTACAGTTTTTGAAACATAACTCCAAAAGTAGAAATGCAACATGTCTAATAATGGCTGAAGAAATGTATCTTTGAGAGTTTTTCTGAAAAAAAAAAACATTTGGTAAGGTTGGCGAAAACAAAAAGTATTTTTCTACTAATTTGACAGTAATGTACTTGGAATCCTGAGATAATGCGAAAAAAGCAATACAAATGTATTCCAACATAACTCCTAATCCAAACGTGCAAAATGTCTAAAAATGCCTGTGATATTGAATACATGTGAGTTTTACTAGACATAGTTTTTTTTTTTATAGTTTGCAAAAAAAAAAAAAGAGGTTTTACTCAATATGACTGTACACTGTAACACTCAATATGACAGTTATTTAAACATAACTCCAACACCACACATGAAAAACGGCTAATAATGCCTGAAATAATGCATCTTTGGGAGTTTTACTCGAAACATATGCTTTTTTAAATATTGCAAATGCAAAAAGTCGTTTTTTACTCAATATGACTACAAAGGCTTACAATCCTGACATAATGCAAAAAAAGTTCTAAAAAAAAATTCTAAAAAACACATGCAAAATGGCTAATAATGCCTAGAGATATGTATTTTTGTTAGTTGTACTAGAAAAATGATCTTTTGTAAGGTTTGCAAAGACACAAGTTAGTTTTTTTATTCAATATAACTGTGTAACAGTCATACTAAATATGAAAGGTTTATAATCATAACTCCAAAACCAAACTAGAAATTTGTCTAAAAAGCCTATAATATTGAATTTATGTGAGTTTTAACAGAATCAGGTATTTTGGAGATGTTGACAAATACAAAAATTAGGTTTTTCCTGGCCTCATATTGGTCACACTCAAAATGACAGTTTTTGAAACATAACTCCAAAAGTAGAAATGCAACATGTCTAAAAATGCCTGAAGAAATGTATCTTTGAGAATTTTCTGGAAAAAAAAACATTTGGTAAGGTTGGCGAAAACATGAAGTATTTTTCTACTAATTTGACAGTAATGTACTTAGAATCCTGAGATAATGCAAAAAAAGCAATTAAAAGGTATTCCAACATAATTCCTAATTCAAACGTTAAAAATGTTTAAAAATGCCTGTGATATTGAATAAATGTGAGTTTTACTAATTATAGGTTTTTTTTATGGTTTGCAAATACAAAAATGAGGTTTTACTCAATATGACTGTATAATGTAACACTCAATATGACAGTTGTTTAAACATAACTCCTACACCACACATGAAAAATATCTAATAATGCCTGAAATAATGCATCTTTGGGAGTTTTACTCAAAGCATAAGCTTTTTTAAATTTTGCAAATGCAAAAAGTAGTTTTTTACTCAACATGACCATAAAGTTCTTAGATTCCTAAGATAATGCGAAAAAAGCAATAAAATAATAACTCCTAATCCAAACGTGCAAAATGTCTAAAAATGCCTTTGATATTGAATACGTGTGAGTTTTACTAGATACAGTTGTTTTTCTATGGTTTGCAAATAAAAAATTTAGATTTTACTCAATGTGACTGTATGTCATATTGAGTGTAAACTCAATATGACAGTTATTTAAACATAACTCCTACAACACACATGGAAAATGTCTAATAATGCCTGAAGAAATGCATCTTTGAGAGTTTTCCTGGAAAAAAACATTTGGCAAGGTTTGCAATAACAAAATATAATTTTTTACTCAATTTGACAGTAATGTACTTAGAATCCTGAGATAATGCAAAAAAAAGCAATAAAATGTATTCAAACATAACTTCTAAACAACACATGAAAAATGGCTAATAATGCGTAGAGATGTGTAATTGTGTTAGTTGTACTAGAAAAATGATCTTTTGTAAGGTTAGCAAAGACAAAAGTTGTTTTTTTATGCAATATAACAGTGTAACTGTCATATTCAATAAGAAAGGTTTATAATCATAACCCCAAAACCAAACTTGAAATTTGTCTAAAAAAGCCTGTAATATTGAATTTATGTGAGTTTTACCAGAAACTGGTATTTTGGAAAGAATCACAAAAACAAACATTGGGTTTCACTGGCCTCATATTGGTCACTAATAATGCCTGAAGAAATGCATCTTTGAGAGTTTTCCTGAAGAAAAAAACATTTGGCAAGGTTTGCAAAAACAAAATTTATTTTTTTTTACTCAATTTGACAGTAATATACTTAGAATCCTGAGATAAAGCAGGAAAAAAAACAATAAAAATGTATTCAAACATAATTCCTAATCCAAACGTGCAAAATGTCTAAAAATGCCTATGATATTGAATACGTGCGAGTTTTACTAGATGCAGTTGTTTTTCTATGGTTTGCAAATACAAAAATGAGATTTTAGTCAATATGACAGTATACTGTAACACTCAATATGACAGTTATTTAAACATAGTTCCTACATCACATTTTGCACGTTTGGATTAGGAATTATGATGGAATACATTTGTATTGCTTTTTTTTTGCAATATCTCAGAATTGTATGTACATTCTTGTCAAATTGAGTAAAAACATACTTTTTACAAAATGTTATTTTTCTAGTACCGCTAACAAAGATACATATCTCCAGGCATTATTAGTCATTTTGCATTTGTTGTTTAGAAGGGATGTTTGAAAACATTTTTATTGCTTTTGTCACATTATCTCAAGATTCTAAGAACATTATCGTCATATTGAGTAAAAAATTACTTTTTGCATTTGCAAGATTTAAAAAAGCATATGTTTCGAGTAAAACTCCCAAAGGTGCATTTTTTCAGGCATTATTAGCCATTTTTCATGTGTGGTGTAAGAGTTATGTAAAAATAACTGTCATATTGTATACAGTCATATTGAGTAAAACCAAATCTTTGTCTTTGCAAACAATAAAAAAACAACTGTATCTAGTAGAGATGCGCGGTTTACGGTCACAACCGTGGAGTCCGCGGATAAACAGCAGGTCGGGCGGGTGAATTGACGAAAAAATATATTTGAAATAGATTCGGGCAGGTGGCGGTTGAACCATTGGGAAATATATATACATATTGAAATGTTATGTTGAAGAGTTTCATTTAGCCTACTGACGTGTATATATAAATGGTTTATTTATATTGGTTAGTAACGTAAAGTGTTGTTCCTGGCTGTACTTGATGGTACAGTCTAGTGGTTAGGATTCAATGCGCTCACCGTTGCGATCCGGGTTTGATGCTCGGTGAAGGAAATCACTTTTTTTTAACCATGAATTGATTAGCGTGGACCCCGACTTAAACAAGTTGAAAAACTTATTGGGGTGTTACCATTTAGTGGTCAATTGTACGGGCCTCATATTGGTCACACTCAAAATGACGGTTTTTGAAACAAAACTCCAAAAATATGCATGCACAATGTCTAATAATGCCTGAAAAAATGCATCTTTGAGAGTTTTCCTGAAAAAACAAAATATAATTTTTTACTCAATTTGACAATGTTCTTAGAATCCTGAGATAAAGCGAAAAAAAACAATAAAAATGTATTCCAAAATAATTCCTAATCCAAACGTGCAAAATGTCTAAAAATGCCTATGATATTGAATACATGTGAGTTTTACTAGATACAGTTGTTTTTCTATGGTTTGCAAATACAAAAATGAGGTTTTAGTCAATATGACTGTATACTGTAACACTCAATATATCAGTTATTTAAACATAAATCCTACACAACACATGAAAAATGGCTACTAGTGCCTGAAATAATGCATCTTTGGGAGTTTTACTGGAAGCAAATGCTTTTTTAAATTTTGCAAATGCAAAAAGTAGTTTTTTACTCAACATGATTATAATGTTCTTAGAATCCTGAGATAATGCGAAAAAAGCAAAAAAAAATGTATTCCAACATAATTCCTAATCCAATAGTGCAAAATGTCTAGAAATGCCTGTGATATTGAATAATTGTTAGTTTTACTAGTTACAGATGTTTTTTTATGGTTTGCAAATACAAAATTTAGGTTTTACTCAATATGACTGTATACTGTAACACTAAATATGACAGTTATTTAAACATTACTCCTACACTACACATGCAAAATGGCTAATAATGCTTGAAATAATGCATCTTTGGGAGTTTTACTCGAAACATATGCTTATTTAAATATTGCAAATGCAAAAAGTAGTTTTTTACTCAATTTGACAGTAATGTACTTAGAATCCTGAGATAAAGCGAAAAAAAAAAATGTAAATGTATTCCATCATAATTCCTAATCCAAACGTGCAAAATGTCTAAAAATGTCTGTGATATTGAATTAATGTTTGTTTTACTAGATACAGTTCTATGGCTTGCAAATACAAAATTTAGGTTTTACTCAATATGACTGTATACTTTAACACTCAATTTGACAGTTATTTAAACATAACTCCTACACCACACATGCAAAATGTCTAATAATGCCTGAAGAAATGCATCTTTGAGAGTTTTCCTGAAAAAAAGAAACATTTGGCAAGGTTTGCAAAAACAAAATATAATTTTTTACTTAATTTGACAGTTTGAATACATTTTTTTTACTTATGTCAGGATTGTACACCACACATGCAAAATGTCTAATAATGCCTGAAGAAATGCATCTTTGAGAGTTTTCCTGAAAAAAAAAACATTTGGCAAGGTTTGCAAAAACAAAATATAATTTTTTACTTAATTTGACAGTAATGTACTTAGAATCCCGAGATAAAGCGAACAAAACAATTAAAATGTATTCAAACATAATTCCTAATCCAAACGTGCAAAATGTCTAAAAATGCCTGTGATAAGGAACACATGTTAGTTTTACTAGATACAGTTGTTTTTCTATGGTTTGCAAATACAAAAATGAGGTCTTAGTCAATATGACTGTATACTGTAACACTCAATATGACAGTTATTTAAACATAGTTCCTACACCACACATGAAAAATGGCTAATAATGCCTGAAATAATGCATCTTTTGGAGTTGTACTCGAAGCATTAGCTTTTTTAAATTTTGCAAAAGCAAAAAGTAGTTTTTTACTCAACATGACTATAATGTTCTTAGATTCCTGAGATAATGCGAAAAAAGCAATAAAAACATAACTCCTAATCCAAACGTGCAAAATGTCTAAAAATGCCTGTGATATTGAATACATGTGAGTTTTATTAGACAGAGTTGTTGTTTTTTATTGTTTGCAAAAACAAAAATGAGGTTTTACTCAATATGACTGTATACTGTAACACTCAATATGACAGTTATTTAAACATAAC